>NC_052147.1:267644479-267841389 GCF_902713615.1 Scyliorhinus canicula
CTTTGTTCTGCCATTAACACATTTTAATCTCTTTTTGTGCTACTATTAGCACCCTTCTTAGCCTTGATCACCGCCATTTACATTCCCTTTGTCTTTCTGTTCATGACGTCTTTGTCAATCTCCACCTCTATCCTGCCCCACCGCTCCATCTCCCCCCCAGAACAGTATAAATCTGACCCCATTTCCAGTTCTCCCCAGCTTTGATAAAGACCCATCCAGACTCGAAACGTTAGCTCCCTTCTCTCTCCACAGACGCTGTCAGACCTGCTGAGATTGGCCAGTATTTTCCGTTTTTCTTTCAGATTCCGACATCTGCAGTAATGTGTGCTTTGCTGTTGACCACTAACATTTCCCAGGAAATAGAATATTAGGAATGAATAGTGGGAAATAGTCTGCAGTAGCGAAAATATTTTTATTCAGCAAATTTTCAACAATCGTACAATACAAAATGACCCCATAAAACATCCCCAGTCCCCCAACCCAGCCCCTCCCCCCTACTCCCCCACCCCTACCCCCCACACCCCCGCCACCCCTACCCCTACCCCCCCACCCCCTACCCCCTACCCCTACCCCCCACCCACCTCTAACCCTACCCCCCCCTACCCCTACCCCCTACTCCCCTACCCCCCCACCCCTACCCCCCTACCCCCTACCCCCCCACCCCCCAACCCCCAGTCCCCCAACCCAGCCCCCCCACAGTCAACAGTAACCAACTCCCGAAAATGCATAATGGACAAACCCCAACAATTGTAGAGCCCCTCATTCACCCCTCTCAGGGCAAACTTCACCTTCTCCAGGGTCAGAAACGCCAGCAGGTCCCCCTGCCACGCTGAGGCACAGAGTGGAGAAGTTGACCTCTCCCCCAACAAGACCCGCCAGCGAGCAATCAGCAAAGCGAAGGCCAAAATGTTTGCCCACGCACCTGCCTGCAGCTCCGGCTGGTCCGATACCCCGAATATGGATTCCAGGGGACCACGCTCCACGTCCACATGTACGACCCCCGAGATGGTGCTGAACGCCATCCTCCACAACCCTTCAGCTTTTCGGCAGGACCAAAACATATGCCCATAGTTCGCAGAGCCCCGCTCACAGACATCCCTCACCGCCTCGAACAGCCAGACACCATTCTTGATTTTGCAAGGTGCGCCCTGTACACTACCTTCAGCTGTATCAACCCCAACTTCGCGCACAAAGTTGAGGCATTTACCCTCCGCAACACCTCAAACCACAGACCCTCCTCCAGCATCACGCCAAACCCTTCCTCCCACGTCGTCTTAAACCCCGTCCTCTTCCAAATTCTTTCCATAAGTCACCGTGGTGATGCCCCCTCTTCAACCCCCCCCCTACTGACAGCACCACCTCCAACAATAAGGAGGCAGGCGCTATCAAAAAGGTCAGAAAAACCTTCCTTGCAAACTCCCGCACTTCCATATACCTGAAATTTTCACCCCCCGCCAGCCTAAATTTCTCTCTCAACATGGTGTGAAGGGCAAGGTTTAAAGGAGATGTAGTAGGCACGTTTTGAACACGGAGGGTGGTGGGAGCCTGGAACTCGCTGCCGGGAGAGGTAGTGGAAGCAATGACTTTCCAGAGGCCTCCTGACAAATACATGAATAGGATGGGAATAGAGGGGTGTGGCCCCCGGAAGGATAGGGGGTTTTAGCTCAGACAGGCAGCATGGTCGATGCAGGCTTGGAGGGCCGAACGGCCTGTTACTGAGCTGTAAGTTTCTTGTTCTTTGTTCCTCCAAACTCGCAAATCATCTTCCCAGGAACAGATCCTTCCTTTCCTTAATCCTGTTTTCCCACCCCCACACTCATGACTTCCAAAGAACAATGAACAAAGAAAAGTAGAGCAAAGGAACAGACCCTTCGGTCCTCCAAGCCCGTGCTGACCATGCTGCCCGTCTAAACTAAAATCTTCTACACTTCTGGGATCCGTATCCCTCTATTCCCATCCTATTCATGTATTTGTCAAGGTGCCCCTTAAATGTCACTATCGTCTCTGCTTCCACCACCTCCTCCGGCAGCGAGTTCCAGGCACCCACTACCCTCTGTGTAAAAAACGTGCCTCGTACATCTCCTCTAAACCTTGCCCCTCGCACCTTAAACCTATGCCCCCTAGTAATTGACCCCTCTACCCTGGGAAAAAGCCTCTGACTATCCACTCTGTCTATGCCCCTCATAATTTTGTAGACCTCTATCTGGTCACCCCTGAACCTCCGTCGCTCCTGTGAGAACAAACCAAGTTTATTCAACAGCTCCTCATAGCTACTGCCCTCCATACCAGGCAACATCCTGGTAAATCTCTTCTGCACCCTCTCTAAAGCCTCCACATCCTCTGGTAATGTGGCGACCAGAATTGAACACTATACTCCAAGTGTGGCGTAACTAAGGTTCTATACAGCTGCAACATGACATGCCAATGGCAACTGCTCGGCCCAGGACCGCAAGGAACTTCAGAGAGTCGTGAATACCGCCCAGTCCATCACACAAACCTGCCTCCCATTCATGGACTCCATTTACACCTCCCGCTGCCGGGGGAAAGCGGGCAGCATAATCAAGGATCTCTCCCACCCGGCTTACTCACTTTTCCAACTTCTTCCATCGGGAAGGAGATACAGAAGTCTGAGAACACGCACGAACAGACTCAAAAACAGCTTCTTCCCCACTGTCACCAAACTCCTAAATGACCCTCTTATTGACTGACCTCATTAACACTACACCCTTTATGCTTCAACCGATGGCAATGCTTATGTAGTTATATTGTATATCTTGTGTTGCCCTATAATGTATTCTCATGTATTTTCTTGTATTTTCTTGAATTTTGTTTAATTCCCTTTTCTTCCATGTACTGAATAATCTGTTGAGCTGCTTGCAGAAAAATACTTTTCACTGTACCTCGGTACACGTGACAATAAACAAATCCAATCCAATTTTTATACGCAATGCCCCGGCCAATGAAGGCAAGCATGCCTTATGCCTTCTTGACTACCTTCTCCACTTGTGTTTCCCCTTTCAGTGACCTGTGGGCCTGTACACCTAGATCTCTCTGACTTTCAATACTCTTGAGGGTTCTACCATTCACTATATATTCCCTACCTGCATTAGACCTTCCAAAATGAATTACCTCACATTTGTCCGAATTAAACTCCATCTGCCATCTCTCCGCCGAAGTCTCCAAACGATCTAAATCCTGCTGTATCCTCTGACAGTCCTCATCGCTATCCGCAATTCCACCAACCTTTGTGTCATCTGCAAACTTACTAATCAGACCAGTTACATTTTCCTCCAAATCATTTATATATATTACGAACAGCTAAGGTCCCAGCACTGATCCCTGTGGAACACCACTAGTCATAGCCCTCCAATTAGAAAAGCATTGTTCCATTGCTACTCTCTGCCTTCTATGACCTAGCCAGTTCTGTATCCATCTTGCCAGCTCACCCCTGATCACATGTGACTTCACCTTTTGTACCAGTCTACCATGAGGGACCTTGT
Source organism: Scyliorhinus canicula (assembly GCF_902713615.1). Lineage (NCBI taxonomy): Eukaryota > Metazoa > Chordata > Chondrichthyes > Carcharhiniformes > Scyliorhinidae > Scyliorhinus > Scyliorhinus canicula. The sequence continues at coordinate 267,647,980 of NC_052147.1, forward strand.
CAAAGGCCTTCCTGAAGTCCATATAGACAACATCCACTGCCCTACCTGCATCAATCATCTTTGTGACCTCCTCGAAAAACTCTATCAAGTTAGTGAGACACGACCTCCCCTTCACAAAACCACACTTCCTCTCACTAATACGTCCATTTGCTTCCAAATGGGAGTAGATACTGTCTTGAAGAATTCGCTCCAGTAATTTCCCTACCACTGATGTAAGGCTCATCAGCCTGTAGTTCCCTGGATTATCCTTGCTACCCTTCTTAAACAAAGGAACAACATTGGCTATTCTCCAGTCCTCCGGGACATCACCTGAAGATAGTGAGGTTCCAAAGATTTCTGTCAAGGCCTCAGCAATTTCCTCTCTTGCCTCCTTCAGTATTCTTGGATAGGTCCCATCAGGCCCTGGGGACTTAGCTACCTTAATATTTTTCAAGACGCCCAACACCTCATCTTTTTGGATCTCAATGTGACCCAGGCTATCTACACACCCTTCTCCAGATTCAACATCCTCCAATTCCTTCTCTTTGGTGAATACTGATGCAAAGTAGTCATTCAGTACCTCGCCCATTTCCTCTGGCTCCACACATAGATTCCCTTGCCTATCCTTCAGTGGGCTAACCCTTTCCCTGGGTACCCTCTTGCTTTTTATGTACGTGTAAAAAGCCTTGGGATTTTCCTTAATCCTATTTGCCAATCACTTTCCGTGACCTCTTCTAGCCCTCCTGACTCCATGCTTAAGTTCCTTCCTACTTTACTTATATTCCACACAGGCTTCATCTGTTCCCAACCTTTTAGTCCTGACAAATGCCTCCTTTTGCCTTTTGACGAGGCCTACAATATCTCTCGTTATCCAAGGTTCCCGAAATTTGGCATATTTATCCTTCTTCTGCACAGGAACATTCCAGTCCTGAATTCCTTTCAACTGACATTTGAAAGCCTCCCACATGTCAGATGTTGATTTACCCTCAATCTATGTTCTTCAGTTCCCGCCTAATATTGTTATGATTAGATAGATAGATAGAACAGTACAGCACAGAACAGACCCTTCGGCCCTCGATGTTGTGCCGAGCCATGATCACCCTACTCAAACCCACGTATCCACTCTATACCCGTAACCCAACAACCCCCACCCCCCCCCCCCCCCCCCCCCCCCCCCCCCAACCTTACTTTTTAGGACACTACGGGCAATTTAGTATGGCCAATCCACCTAACCCGCACATCTTTGGACTGTGGGAGGAAACCGGAGCACCCGGAGGAAACCCACGCACACACGGGGAGGACGTGCAGACTCCACACAGACAGTGACCCAGCCGGGAATCGAACCTGGGACCCTGGAGCTGTGAAGCATTTATGCTAACCACCATGCTACCGTGCTCCCCTTAGTCTTCCCCCAATTTAGCACATTCACCCTAGGACCACTCTTATCCTTGTCCACCAGCACTTTAAAACTTACTGAATTGTGGTCACTGTTCCCGAAATGCTCCCCTACTGAAACGTCTACCAACTGGCCGGGCTCATTCCCCAATACCAGATCCAGTACAGCCCGTTCCCTAGTTGGACTGTGTACATATTGTTTTAAGAAGCCCTCCTGGATGCTCCTTACAAACTCTGCCCCATCTAAGCCCCTAGCACTAAGTTAGTCCCAGTCAATATTGTGGAAGTTGAAGACTCCCATCACAACAACCCTGTTGTTTTTACTCGTTTCCAAAATCTGTCTACCTATCTGCTCCTCTATCTCCCACTGGCTGTTGGGTGGCCTGTAGTAAACCCTCAACATTGTGAATGCACCCTTCTTATTCCTGATCTCTACCCATATAGCCTCGCTGCCCTCTGAGGTGTCCTCCCATAGTACAGCTGTGATATTCTCCCTAACCAGTAGCGCAACTCCGCCACCCTTTTACCTCCCCCTCTATCCCGCCTGAAACATCTAAATCCTGGAACGTTTAGCTGCCAATCCTGTCCTTCCCTCAACCAGGTCTCTGTAATGGCAACAAAATCATAGTTCCAAGTACTAATCCAAGCTCTAAGTTCATCTGCCTTACCCGTAATACTCCTTGCATTAAAACATATGCACTTCAGGCCACCAGACACGCTGTTTTCAGCAACATCTCCCTGTCTGCTCTTCCTCAGAGCCATACTGGCCCTATTCCCTAGTTCTCCCTCAATGCTTTCACCTTCTGACCTATTGCTCCGGTACCCACCCCCCTGCCATACTAGTTTAAACCCTCCCGTGTGAAACTAGCAAACCTTGCGGCCAGCATGTTTATGTCTCTCCAGTTTAGATGCAACCCGTCCTTCTCATACAGGTCACATCTGCCCCGGAAGAGCTCCCAGTGATCCAGATAATGGAAACCCTCCCTCCTATACCAGCTGTTTAGCCATGTGTTTAGCTGCTCTTTCTTCCTATTTCTAGCCTCACTGGCACGTGGCACAGGGAATAATCCCGAGACTGCAACCCTAGAGGAACTGTCTTTTAACTTTCTGCCTAGCCCCCTGAACTCCTGCTGCAGGAACTCATGCCCCTTCCTGCTTATGTCATTAGTACCAATATGTACAACAACCTCTGCCTGTTTGCCCTCCCCCTTCAAGATGCCCGCTACCTGTTCAGAGACATCCTGGACCCTGGCACCAGGGAGGTAACATACCACCTTGGAGTCCCTTTCAAGTCCACAGAAGCGCCTATCTGTGCCCCTGACTATAGAGTCCCCTATGACTATTGCTCTTCTGCACATTGACCCTCCTTACTGAACATTAGAGCCAGCCGTGATGCCACTGCTCTGGCTGCTGCTGTTTTCCCCTGACAGGCTATTCCCCCGACAGTATCCAAAGAGGTATACCTGTTGGAGAAGGGGACAACCACAGGGGATTCCTGCACTGACTGCCTGCCCCTTCTGGTGGTCACCCATTTTTCTGTCTGCACCTTGCGTGTGACCACATTTATATAACTGCTATCTATGATGCTTTCCGCCACCTGCATGCTCCTAAGTGCATCCAACTGCTGCTCCAACCGAACCATGCAGTCTGTGAGGAGTCTAGTTGGGTGCGCTTTCTGCAGATTAAGCCACCCGGGACGCTGGAACCTGTGCCACATCTCACAGTCAGAGCACTGCACCCCTCTAATTGACATTGCGTCAATTAATTAGTAAATTAAATTTAAAAAATTTTGTTCAAAGTTACTGTGAACTATATGTTTCCGAGCACTAGATTTCTACCATAAATGTGAAAGCTAAATACAGTACTCTCCGATCTCTGGCTTCAATACCCCTCTAAATTATAATTAAGTAATTATGTTTAATTAGTTTAACAATGCTTAATTTTTAAATTTAGTGTAGATTCCCAACCAGCCAATCAGGTCACAGCTTTACTGTGATGTCACTTCAGTTTACAACCCCCCACATACAATTTGAAAAGGTAATAAAAATAAAAATAAAAATAAATAATAATCACTTACCTTCCCAGGTTCCCAGATGCTCTCTGGTTCTCTCCCTGCTGATTAAAAGTTACAGGCCAGAAGAAAGTGAGAGAACAAAACAGCAGGGGGAAAAGCACCTTCTCCCACTCTGCACCGAATTACCTCACTGCAGCAAATTACCACTCTGCACGTGTCTCATTCAGGCTGCGCAAAACTTCCCCGAAACGACATTCTCCCTTTACCCGGCCCCCATCTAAAGTGCTGAATAAACTGCCTCCAAATATTCAATGTGACCACCGATCCCCCCCCCCCCCGCCTGCCTTCCCGTCTGCAGTGTCACTCTCCTAATCCTGGTCACCCTCAGCTGACATTGAAATGAAAACAGAAATAGAGGCAGAACATTCATCTTAACTGCCTGCACCCAGCCTGCCAACGACACAGGGAGATTGTCCCACCTCAGTAAATCAGCCTTCATCCTCCCCACCAAAATAGTGAAATGAAACTTCCGAAACCCTGCTCAATCCCGGGCCACCTTCAGCCCCAAATACCGAAAATGAGATGCCACCCGGCAGAATGGCAGCCCATCCCCCCCACCTCCACACCCACAAAACGCTCACTTTTCCCTAAATTCAGCGTGGACCCTGAAAATGTCCCAAATCTCTGGAGGAACCCCATTAAACTCACCACTAAAGTGCTTGGCTCTGAAATATACAGCAACAAATCATCTGCATTATAGTCTGCAATAGCTATCTTACTTCATAATGAGATAAAAATAAATGATACAGGCAGGAACTTTAAAATTGAAACACCAAAATCGGGAATGCACAACAGAATAATAATAATAATAACAATCTTTATTGTCACAAGTAGGCTTACATTGATACTGCAATGAAGTTACTGTGAAAAACCTCTAGTCGCCACATTCGGGTACACAGAGTGAGAATTCAGAATGTCCAATTTACCGAACAGCACGTCTTTCGGGATTTGTGGGAGGAAACCGGACAATCCGTACGAAACCCATGCAGACACGGGTAGACCATGCAGACTCTGTATAGACAGTGACCGAAGCTGGAAATCAACCCTGAGACCCTGGCACTATGAAGCAACAGTGCTAACCGCTGGCTACCATGACACAATCAAAGAGAAAGATTTAAGCTTTCTTTCTGGGGTCAGCAGGAATATTCTTGTTTTCTTTTGCCCCACAGGGAAGTACAAACACATACTGAAAATAGCCTCTTCTCATTATCAGATACTCTCCCCATTATCTTCACCTGGTAGCGAGGCCTCATACCACATTTGAAATTGTGGCAAGGGTTCAATAATGGCAATCAGACAAATATACAAATAGTTTATATTTCAAGAAGAACCCTGTGGGTCTCGTGTAGGTGTTCTTGATGCTGCTCAGAGGGTTCAACTAAAATTGAGATCCATGTGAGGAGATGGAAAGTCCTGCCAACTGTCTTGCCAACTTCGGCCGGTATTGTTAAATTTACCCATTTGTAATGTAGCAATTCTCAGCCAGGCATTTGATATTTGAATGATTTCAGCTGTGGCTCAGAGATAACCTTTTTGTATCTGGGTCAAAATGTTGTGTGTTCAAGCCTCATTTAAGATATTTCAGCAGGGATGCCTTGTCTCAAGTGCTGTCTTCCCAGTGCTCGAGCCAACATTTATCCATTTGGGCAGCACGGTAGCATTGTGGATAGCACAATTGCTTCACAGCTCCAGGGTCCCAGGTTTGATTCCAGCTTGGGTCACTGTCTGTACGGAATCTGCACATCCTCCCCGTGTGTGCATGGGTTTCCTCTGAGTGCTCCGGTTTCCTCCCACAGTCCAAAGATGTGCAGGTTAGGTGGATTGGCCATGATAAATTGCCCTTAGTGTCCAAAATTCCCCTTAGTGTTGGGTGGGGTTACAGGGTTATGGGGATAGGTTGGAGGTGTTGACCTTGGGTAGGGTGTTCTTTCCAAGAGGCGGTGCAGACTCGATGGGCCGAATGGCCTCCTTCTGCACTGTAAATTCTATGATTTGATTATTATCACGTGGCTGTTTGTGGGAATTTTTCTGTGCACTAGTTGGCTGTTGCCTTTCCTACATTACAACAGTGACTACAATTCAAAACAAACCTCTTCATGATACTCTGAAACATGTTATATAAATGCAAAACTTTCCTTCTTGACTGGGCATCAATGGGGAGATTTTGGTGGAGGGATTTGTCTTTCAGTCACACTTCACAACATAGTACAATGGAATTTATAGCTAGATTGGTGCTGTCCTCTATCACACTCCCTTTGAGGTAGAAGTTCCTCATGAGTTAGTTCTCACCTCTGTGAATCTCTGTAATTCATTTGTCAATAAAGGTTCTGCACCCATCATGGAGACTGTGGTCAGCTTTGATTTGTCAACTGTGAAGTCTTGCCACTCTTATCCCATATCCCAATTGAAGAGATATAGGGTGTGATTATAGAGCAGCACGGTAGCATTGTGGATAGCACAATTGCTTCACAGCTCCAGGGTCCCAAGTTCGATTCCGGCTTGGGTCACTGTCTGTGCGGAGTCTGCACATCCTCCCCGTGTGTGCGTGGGTTTCCTCCGGGTGCTCCGGTTTCCTCCCACAGTCCAAAGATGTGCAGGTTAGGTGGATTGGACATGATAAATTGTCCTTAGTGTCCAAAATTGCCCTTAGTGTTGGGTGGGGTTACAGGGCTATGGGGATAGGGTGGAGGTGTTAACCTTGGGTAGGGTGCTCTTTCCAGGAGCCGGTGCAGACTCAATGGGCCAAATGGCCTCCTTCTGCACTGTAAATTCTATGATCTATGATTCAGCGGACATGAGTTAATTTCCGCTGAATGCCGCATTTTGCAGGACTTTTCTTGATGCCTACAGCACCGAGAACCATCATACCATTCAGCGGCACTTAGCCGTTTTTTTGCGGGTGAGGGGAAATTCTCTCGACCAAGACCACACTTTGAGAGAAGCTGGCCAGCAGGAAATGATCGTCTCATTTTGGGCACCATTTTGGAAGGCTGCCCCAATCTCCCTACCCCCCTTTTCAGGCCCCCCATTTCCGATCCTTCCCTCATCCCTCGCAACCTTGGGGAGGCCCCCGGGAACCCTTCCTCACCCACTCTCTACCTGGCAAGACCTCCCCTGGGCCTGAAATCTGGCAGTGCCAAACTGGCACCCAGGCACCCTGACGCCGACAGCCTGGCAGTATCATCCAGACACCCTGGCAGTACCGGGGTGGCACAGCCGGGGCGACCAGGTGACACTGCCAGGGTTCCAGACTGGCAGTGCCAAGCAGTTGGGTGCCAGAGGGAGAGGCAGGGTGCCACCCTGCCCTGTCCCTGACAACCCGAGATCTCCAATGGCCTGGGAGAATCCCCCCCCCCCCCCCCCGCCTCCCCAGATGCCATTACGACTGGTCCACGTTTCTGTCGGCCAGTGCTCAATGGCACCCTGGCGACGTCTCCCAGGCACGGCCGCCAAGTCCCCGGCAGCATGCGAATCCGGTGAACGTATATTTAAATGAGCTGTACGGCTCATTTAAATATGCAGATCTGCATCACAGTCAGTCAGGGAATCTCAACGGAATCTCGCAAGATGTCTTGAGTGTCGCGAATTCAGCGAGAAGCCTCTTGCGAAATTCAATGACCTTGTCCCGACACCAAGTCAGGAGTAACGAGGCCGCTGAATAGCACCCATACATTAGATAATGGTTTAAATACACTGAGGAATTTTATTGGGACAGCTCTTCAATTTAGTTCAATTGATTCAAAGTCCTCCCAATTGGTTCCCCATTTTTGCCATTTAAGAAGTTGACTTTCCTTGTACTTACAGTACAGAAAAAGGCCATTCAGCCCAACCGTCCCATGTTAGTGTTTATCCTCCATATGAGCCTCCTCCTAAACTTCTTCATCAAACCACAACAACAGATTCTTCAATTCCTATCTCTCGCATGTGTTTATCTCGTTTGCCCTTAAATTAATCTATGCTAATTACCTCAGTTACTCCCTGTGGCAGCAAGTTCCACATTCTAGCCATTCTCTCAGTAAAGACATTTCTCCTGAATTCCCTATTTGATTTATTAGTGTACATTTTACGTAGGATTAAATAGGACAATAGGATTAATTAGCCAATAACAGGCTATTTGACCCAACCAGTCACGCTAGTGTTTGTGCTGCACTCCAGTCTTATTTTCTCCTCTAACTGTATTATCTTAACCATTTATTTCCTTCTCCCTCATGTGCTTGTCTAGTTCCACATTAAAATACTTTAATATGGTGCCTAGTTTTGGATTCCTTATAGGTGGAAACCATTTCCCAACATGGGCAGCACAGTTGCACAAGTGGCTAGCACTGTGGCTTCACAGCGCCAGGGTCCCAGGTTCAATTCCCCGCTGGGTCACTGTCTGTGCGGAGTCTGCACGTTCTCTCCGTGTCTGCGTGGGTTTCATCTGGGTGCTCCGGTTTCCTCCCACAGTCCAAAGACGTGCAGGTTAGGTGGATTGGCCACGCTAAATTGCCCCTAGTGTTCAAAATGGTTAAGAGGAGTTATTGGGTTACAGGGATAGGGTGGAAGTGAGGGCTTCAATGGGTCGGTGCAGACTCGATGGGCCGAATGGCCTCCTTCTGCACTGTATGTTCTATGTTCTATTAGGGACTCCCTGATGATGCTTCTAAAGCCCCGCAGGTGGGATTCAGGACATATTCCAGCCCTTCGACAACGCTCCTGTGAGAGTTATGCCGGGGCATCCGAGGGCAAGTCTTCCCAGTTGTTCATTTGTGGCTTTGCTGACATCACCGTAGCAAGTACTTTGAAAAACCTCCAACAATGCAAACACAGCAAATTTAAATATACATCTGACATCGGTTAATCACTAAAGCACCCCGAGTTAATTAATGACTGTTAGATTCAAAGACTCCTCTATCCAATAATGGCCTTGACAGCATCCACTGTTCAAAACACTAGCTACCAAATTCCATCAGCACTAACAGTCAAATGTTTAAATCAATTATAATTGCATGGAGCTGAACCTGAGTGAGAAACACTGATGGCAAAGCTCCCTCCACTGAGATGCTCGCTGTTTTTGCTTTGAAAAATGCACTCGCAATCATTTCAAATTATTGATCCAACGCATTGTGGAGTCGGCTCTTGCCACCCACTGAAGCGGGTTAAAAGGATAATTGTGTATTTGAATATGTCTAACCAACTTGGAGTGACAAAGACAGATTATAACAGTGGGATGGCCTAATGTTGGCAGGCAGCTCTCAGGTTCAAAAACTGCGGTGGAGTTTTTTTCGCACTTGCCCGGAAAGAGACTGACAGAAAATCAGAGGAGGTTGCACACGATACTATACAGTGCTTTGGTCAGGACAGATTTTGAATAAGTACTGGGAGCTCTCTCACAGCTGCTCCTGCACTTGGGCTTACTGACTCACCAATATTGACCTGGAGTCCCTGGGAACTAACGTCCAATCTCCAGGATGCTTGTGCAAGGAACAAATATCACAAGGCTAATAAAATATTTGTAATTTTCAACAAAAAAACATCGTACACATTTTTGTTAATAGTTATGAAATGATAGATCATGGAAAAAAACTGGCTGGCGTGACTGTCAAGGATCATCCAATCAGCTAATGAGCAGTCTGCTTTCCAATTGGCAGGAATAGATGGCCCAAGATATATGTTCATATATCTTGGGTAACTAATGGCAGGAGTGGCTGAAGGCAGGATGTCAATTTTTAAACATTTGTTCATGGGATGTGGGCGTCGCTGACTGGGCCAACATTTATTGTCCATCTCTGAGCGCATTTAAGAGTCAACCACATTGCTGTGTGTCTGGAGTCACATGTAGGCCAGATCAGGTAAGGACAGATTTCCTTCCCTAAAGGATACCAGTGAACCAGATGGATGTTTGCAACATTTGATAATCAGTTTCATGGTTATCATTAGAATTTTTATTCCAGATTTTATCCTGGTGGGATTTGAGTCCCAGTCCCTGGAGCATTACTCTGGGTCTCTGGATTACTAATCATCTGACGATACCACTACGCCACTGCCTCCTCTTAAGTGAGGCAGTAGACTATATCCCCTGTAGATATCTCCAGGAATATCTACAACCAGGATTGGCAACGCTGCTTGTTACTCCACCTTAATTTTTTTGGAAGTATGATGGAAAGCCAGTGTAAATGGCATTTCCTTAACCAAGTTATAATGGGGGAATGGGAGAAAATCTGATGAAATTCCTGTCACAGAAGAAAAAAAATTACAATCACAAATCTGAAATAAAAATGCAAAATGTTGGAAATACAGATTTAGCATCTGTTAACTTGCTTTCTGTAACTGGTGATCTTTGTTATCTCTTTGCTCATCCTCTCTTTCTTACGCACTTGTGCGTCATCCAGTTTTCAGTTCTGAAGAATGGGTTCAGTTGGAAACATTCAGTCTTCCTTTCTCTTTTTCTCTTTCATGATGTTGATTGACTTGATGTTCATTTCCATTGATTTTCACCTTGCACAAAGAACGATGGTTGTGGCGGTTGGAGATCTGTCACCTCAGTCCCGGGACTTCACTGCAGGAGTTCCTCAGGGCAGTGTCCTCGGTATAACCACCTTCAGCTGCTTCATCAATGACCTTCTTTCCAACATAAGGTCAGATGTGGGGATGTCCACTGATGATGGCACAATGTTCAGCAACTTTCGGAACTCCTTAGATACTGAAGCAGTCCACGTCCAAATGCAGGAAGACCTGGAAAATATCCAGGCTTTGGCTGACAAGTGGCAAGCAAGATTCACGCCACATAAATGCCAGGCAATGACCATCTCCAGTAAGAGAAAGTCCAACAATTGCCCCTTGATAGTCAATGCCATTACCATCACTGAATCCCCCACTATCAACACCCTGGGAGTTACTATTGACCACAAACTGAACTAGACTAGCCATACTATGGCTAGAAGACCAGGTCAGAGGCTAGGAATCCTAAAGTGAGTAATTCACCCCCTGACTCCCCAAAAGCTTTTGCACCACCTATAAGGCCCAAATCAGGAGTGTGATGGAATATTCCCCACTTGTCTGGATGAGTGCGCCTCCAACAACCCTCAAGAAGCTCAACGGCATCCAGGACAAAGCAGCCCGCTTGATCGGCGTCCGTCGGCGGGGTCCTTCGATTCTCTGGTCCGCTGGCAGAGCACACACCCCCACAGTTTCCAGACGACATGAGGTGGCCACAATGGGCGAATCCCACTGCCGGCAGCTCCGCCCCACACAGAGAAATCCAACTGGCGGACCGGAAAATAGCGCCCTATGTATTTGCTAAGTTTACCAATTTAGCTTGAACTTTGGCTCCTACGCTCACAGTCTGAGCTGCTCTAGAAAACTTGCAGCTTCACTGCATCTTTGATGCAACTTATAGTAAGATATCATCATTCAAGAGATCTATCTTGCTTACTTTGGGTGAACATTTTGCACGGTGGTCTGGAAAGTTACTTTATCCAAGATATGAGGAAACATGGATAGTTTCAAGTGATCTATAAAAATAAGGGCCAGGATTCTCCAAGGTCGGAGAATCGCCAGGGGCAGGGGAAATTCCCGCGGACGCCGTGGCGCCGGTCGGGGCCGTTGGAAGAGGCCCCGGTGGCGATTCTCCGCGGGCGACCAGCTGAACTCCTGCCGGCGTAGTCTACATCTGGTACCACCTGGTGGGAGCTAGGACCTGAGGCTCCCAGGTTGTCGACCTCTGACCAAGCTGGCACCCGGTCATGCTGATGCCACCTGGACACCTGGGCATTCCCAGCCCAGATGACACCAGCAATGCCAGGGTGACAAGCTGGCAGTGCCAAGGTGCCAAGTTGGCACTTTTCCAATGCCAGGGATGGGGCTTGGGGTGCCCTGCCAATATGTGGTGGGGTGGGGACTTGAGGACCCCCCAACAGGAATCGCACTTGGAGGTTGAGAGATCAGGGAACGTTCCTGCACTGAGGTGCCCTGCTCGTTGGATCCCCTCAGTGCTGGTCACATGGCTAAGTGTGGCCCCGGCGGGGCATTCCCCGCTGAGGGCTGAAAAATAAGAGTGTTTTTCTAAATGGGGTTGTATTGTATTTCAGATATTACAACTTTTATTTTAACAAACAAGCTAAAAACAAGACTGGCTAAATGCTATTTAGTGCGCTTATGCTTTTAACTGCAGAAAAATTCCCAAACAATCTTCTAAATATAACTTCTAAAAACAACTGAAAATCCTCACCATGGTTATACTTACTCTGTCCCTTAAGTGAGTACTGTACTCTCAGGGAATAAGCTCAAAACTATTCTCCACTCCCAAAGGCCTGCTTCCCTTTTCCTTTCCCAACCAAGACTGACCTTCATTGTGAGGGTTATCCTTGGAGTTTTCTAACTCTAGTTAAAGCTAGGTAAATCTTCCAGCCTTTATCCAATCCTCACAAACGTTGTCTCTTCGAGAATTCCTATTTTCCTTCCACATGGCGAATAGTAAAGACATAATTTTCTCTGCTTCAGGTGCAGGACAGTCTCTCTCTCTCTCTCTCTCTCTCTCTCTCCATCTCTCAGACTTCCCTGTCGCTTAGTTTCAATGATATCTGAGAAAACTTTGCAAGTTGATACTACCATGGTTTGGTATAGAGTTTCCCCCTCTCAAAGCCTATCTCCATGGCAATATGAATCACATAGACCTTGCTTCCAGGTAAAAATGCTAATTAGCAAATCTATAGACCTCCTAACTTCATTATATCATGGAATTAAATATACTTAAAGTAAAGCTGTTTAAAAATCAGGCATTCCTAACACCTCCCTGTGAGACCAGGAGAACAACATTCAACACAAATGATCTTGCTATTGTCTAGACGACTGAACGTCTTGCACTTTTCCCCCAATGAATCAACCTGGGACCCATTTAACCATTAACAACCAAACTACCCAAGCTTGTTGGTGGGAAAAATTCAGAACAGGTCACACTAGCACAGAGGTTAGCACTGTTGCTTCACGGTGCCAGGGTCCCAGGTTCGATTCCCGCTTGGGTCGCTGTCTGTGCGGAATCTGCCCATGTCTGCGTGGGTTTTCCCCAGGTGCTCCGGTTTCTTCCCACAAGTCCTGAAAGACGTGCTGTTAGGTGAATTAGACATTCTGAATTCTCCCTCAGTGTACCCGAAAAGGCGCCCGAATGTGGCGACGAAGGGATTTTCATCGTAACTTCATTGCAGTGTTAATGTAAGCCTACTTGCGACACTAATAAAAATTATTATTATTGTGACCCCATTCATTCCTCTCTTTACCCTAAACTAAAGAAATGACACCAGAATATAACAATCTGGTGAACTTCATATTCGTAACAATCTCAACACAAAGATTGATAGATAGGTTTTATGGAAAGACGTCTTGAAAATGGAGTTAAGATGCAGATCAGCCATTTATAATTGAATGGAGGAACAGGTTCGAGGGGCTGAATGGCCTAGTCCTGATTCTTCATTCCTGCTTTTATTCTTTTATGGACTGAAGAGAGACCAACAATATAAACATAAGCATTGTTCCCCCAAAGCCCAGCTTACAAAAAAAAAACGATAGTAAATAATGCTTCATGGGCCACTGACTTGTCAAATCCCTTTGTAGTTCATCGTGGAATTTGCGCAGCATTCTCTTGTTAAATATGAATTCCTCTGAACAGTCGTGGACAGATCAATCAATAAAAAACTGTAGCAGCATTCAGCACTGTGCTTAAATTGCATTTGAAACGATGCAGACAGAATGTCATTTTTTTCACTGTCCTGGTAATGAAAGCAATCAGCCGAGACTTTGTGGGGCTTTTTGCTCAGCAGTGGTTTTCATAGAGTTTTTTTTTAATAAGTGAGAATTAAAAACAAAACAAACAATTAACCCACTCCTTTCAAAGTGCAACAAATTTACTTAGCTTAGCTGTGCCTTCATTACAATAGCCTACACCTGCCTTAGCAAACTGCACCTTTTAAACACTGACATTGGTTCTCAATAGCTGATGGGAATGAGGAACTCCCTCAGTTTAGGATGGATGGCATCATCTCACTCTAACTCTGGAAGCGGCATATGGTTGCCGCTGCAAGGGCGGATCACATATGGTTAGGCTCCGATACCCCAGGGAATTCCATCTCTCTTTTTCCCAAAGCAAAAGCTCCACATGTAATCGAAGGACATGGTGCCTCCAGGGCCAATGAGGAACAAGAAGGAACGGTGGATTTATTTCGCAGGGATTGGCGGCAAGGTGGTGCAGCCGTTAGCACTGCTGCCTGACAGCGCCAGGACCCGGGTTCCGGCTAATGTGTTGGGTAAGCTGGGTCTGCGAGGACTGCGTTTACTGCAGTAGTGAGAGAGACAGACTTCCAACACTTGAAGAAATGCAACTCGATTTTATTGAACTCTTAACTATCATACATACGTCAACTGTGGGTTGACAATGTGCTGACTTGACTGGAGACCTGAGGCTAACCTGACCAGACTATCTTACTACCACATGGTGTTTGTTCTAGTTGCTGCTCACGAGCTCTGACTGTCTCAGAGGCTGGATCCCAAGAGAGCGGGAAAACTAGTGCCCTCTGGCTTTATAGTGGCCGTGCCCTGTCTGGTGATTGGCTGCTGTGTTCTGTGTGTTCATTGGCCAACCTGTGTGTCAATCACTGCCTGTCTGTGCACCATCATATACCTGTGTGTATATTATGACACTGGCCTTGGGTGACTGTCTATGTGGAGTTTGCACTTTCTCCCCATGTCTGCGTGGGTTTCCTCCGGGTGCTCCGGTTTTCTCCCACAGTCCAAAGGTGTGCAGGTTCGGTAAATTGGTTGTGCTGAAATTGCCCCTTAATATCCAAAGATGTTCAGGTTAGATCAACTTACTGGGATAGGATGGGGAATGAACCTAGGTAGGGTGCTCTTTCAGAGGGTTGGTGCAAACTCGATGGGCTGAATGGCATCCTTCTGCACTGTAGGAGTTCAATGGATAGACAATTGGGTGTGTAGGGATTAGATTGCCTAAAAAAACTTCACTGTATGTACTAGTTAATCAGATATTTCCAAGATTTACATTCTATAATACATGTATCTATCCATGTGCACAGATTGTGCTTTATAGACCATGCATAAAACTCAGCGATAGCCTTGAAGTCAATTCAGTCCAAGCTCCAATCCAAAGACATGAACACAGAATCTAGCCTGGTACTGTAGTGCAGTACTGATGTCTGTGATACTGTCGGAGGTGTCATCTCACAGATTAAACCAAGCTTTACTTTCCTCTCAAATGGATATAAAAGCTCTGATGCCACTATTTGAAGATGAGCAGTCTGGACTTGGATTAAAGTATAAAACAGAGCAACTCGAAGTGTATACTGCAAAGCTGTACCTGACAAACTTTGTTGTTGGGCCAAACCCTCCTGCCATTATGACTGAAGGTCGTGATCATGTTGAAAAACAATCATTACTCATCCCTAGGCAGGCATCAGTTTTTGTTTTCACCGCCTTTCCATAAAATCAATGGTGTCACCTGATTTCACAGGGCTGACCGGCCATCTGATAGCAATCTGATTGGGAAATGATGAAGAAGGAGAGATAGCAGAGAAAGCCATTCATCACTGAGATAGCCCCGCTGGCCTTTATGGGACAAGTCTGACATGACAGAGAACAGGTCTGGCATGTTAGCTTCTGAAAACCGGAGTTTCCATGCTCGCATTGGATTCAACGGCAAGAGAATAACAGAAGAGTACTCATTATTCACACGCCAAACTGTTAGAAATCTGCAGACAGCGTGGGTGGCCTTTCAGCGAAAGTTTTGGGGCGGGTGGTATCGCTATCACTAGTTGCTATTGTCTGTGTGCTTTCGTTTTCTGTGCAAGATAATAAATGGTTGACAGAGGAGGAATTTTCAAAATAACTTGCTTCTGGAGCATGCACTGAACAGGTGTAAATTTGTTTGCTCGCTCCTTGATATAGTTTTCAAAATCATTCAAAACACGGGGGTGAATGTTGTGGGGGAGGGGGGTGGGCAAGAGGATGAATTTTAAATACAAACTGAAAATCCACAACAGGTCTGGCTAGCATCTGTGGTTATGGAAACAGGGTTAATATTTCAAGTTGGATCGGTCTCTTCGGGTCTTCCGGTGGCGCCATAAGACCATAAGACATAGGAGCAGAATTAGGCCACTCGGCCCATCGAGTCTGCTCTGCCATTCAATCGTGGCTGATATTTTTCTCATCCCCATTCTCCTGCCTTCTCCCCATAACCCCTGATCCCCTTATTGATCAAGAACCTATCTATCTCTGTCCTAATGATTTGGCCTCCACAGCCTTCTGCGGCAAAGTGTTCCACAGATTCACCACCCTCTGGCTGACGAAATTACTCCTCATCTCTGTTTTAAAGGATTGTCCCTTTAGTCTGAGATTGTGTCCAATGGTTCTAGTTTTTCCTACATGTGGAAACATCCAGGCCTTGCAGTATTCTTTAAGTTTCAATAAGATCCCCCCTCATCCTTCTAAATTCCAACGAATACAGGCCCAGAGTCCTCAGCCGTTCCTCATACGACAAGCTCTTCATTCCAGGGATCATTCTTGTGAACCTTCTCTGGACGTTTTCCATATAGGTGGAGGTCGCGCGTTGGGTGGCTCCCACTAGATTTCTCTGTTTTTGGCGCTTTTCGCCCACTTTTGGGGGGAATTTTTATGTGAGCTGTCCTCAGTAAAATTGTGGGAATTAGAGGATGCCAAAATCCCAAAGGGAGAATACGGCATGAGGAGGAACGAGCGCTAGTCCGCGTGAGGGCCCGAGTTCTGTGCGGAGTTCTGTGGGAGGAAAGATGCTGTGAGCAAGTCTGCCAGGTGGGGCAGCGTCCATTAAAGTGGACACGCCGACCCAGGTGATAGCGTTGGGGTTTGAGTGGCAGCTTGATGAGAATTTTGAGCAGCATGGGAAGGAGATGATGTGAACGCTCAAGCAATTGGTGGAAGAAACCCTTGCTCTTGGAAAGACGTTGGAGATGTTGCGGGAGCATGGAGAGGTGTTGGAAGAGGGTGGAGGAGGAATTCTCGTGGCACAGCCACCAGCTCGCCTCAATGGGAGAGGAGCTGCTGAAGGTGGAGGAAAGTAATGAGGGGCTGAGAACAAAGTGAAGGACCTGGAGAACTGATCACGGCGGCAGAATTTGCTGATCGTGGGGCTGCCTGAGGATCTGGAGGGCCCGAGGCCGACAGAGTATTCTTCAAAGATATTTGGCAAGTTGTTCAGGGAGGAGGAGAACACCTCCCTATTTCAACTCGATAAGGCTCATTGGTCACTCCGGCTGAAGCCAAAAGAGAATGATCCACCGAGAGTTGTTTTCATAGAATTTACCGTACAGAAGGAGGCCATTCGGCCCATCGAGTCTGAACCGGCCCTTACAAAGAGCACCCTACTGAAGTCCACATATCTACTCTATCCCCGTAACCCACACTTAACATTTTTTGGACACTAAGGGCAATTTAGCATGGTCAATCCACCTAACCCGCACATCTCTGGACTATGGGAGGAAACCGGAGCACCCAGAGGAAACCCACGCAGGCATTGGGGAAAATGTGTAGACTCCACACAGACAGGGACCCAAGCCGGGAATCGAACCTGGGATCCTGGAGTTGTGAAGCAACTGTGCTAACCACGATGCTACCGTGCTGCCCACAGCTTTGAGATGAAGGAGAGGGTCTTGTGATAGGCCAAGCAGAATTGGGAGGTGAGGAGGTTAAGACAGTAGTGTGCGTATATGCCAGGACATCACGGTGGAGCTGGCACAAAAGTGGCTGTGAAGTTTGGGATGATCTACCGTTGTTTCAAAGGGTTGGGTGTGGGGTTCTTCTGTTGGTTTTTGTGTTAGGTATGTGAAGAGGTGGGTCTCTGGTGGGGGCTACCTCGTAGCAAAGTTGGCTCCTAAACAGAGCGAGGTGGGGGAGGGGCAGCAGAGAAAAGCGGTTTCAGGGGTAAAGGTTGGGGGGGGTTTCTGCGATGGGGGGGGGGGGAGGGGTAGTTCGTTGACAGTGACTCGGGGCAGGACTTGGTCCCATTCGTGGGGGGTGCCATCTTGAGTGGATGGTGGGCCTAAGTAGTTGGCGGGGGTTGGGGGGGGGTGGGGGTAGATATGCCGGTGTGAAGGTTCTGGCTGATGGGGGGGGGGGGGGGGCAGGGAATGGGGCAGTGAGCGATTCCGAGTCCAAATGTTAACCTGGAACGTGTGGGGGTTGGGTGGACCGGGGAAGAAGTCGAGAATCATTTCACATTTAAAGAGCTTGAGAGGGCAGCACGGTGGCCTAGTGGTTAGCACAACTGCCTCACGGCGCTGAGGTCCCAGGTTCGATCCCGGCTCTGGGTCACTGTCCGTGTGGAGTTTGCACATTCTCCCCGTGTCTGCGCGGGTTTCGCCCCCACAACCTAAAAATGTGCAGAGTAGGTGGATTGGCCACGCTAAATTGCCCCTTAATTGGAAAATATAATTGGGTAATCTAAATTTTTTAAAAAAAGAGCTTGAGAACCGATGTGGAGGGGACCCATCTGAGGGTGAAGGATCAGGTTAGGCTTCGGAAGGATTGAGTGAGTCAGGTGTTTTACTCTATGCAGTGCCCTCAATAAAGACGCAAGAGAGTAGAACGGTAAAGAAGGCTTTAATAAGCTAAGAACTAGCCTGATGCCGAGACGGGTGCTTACTGGTGCTGCCTACAGGGCGGCCCCTTATATATGGCTCCCTGGTGGGCGGAGCCAGAGGCAGAGTCCCCCAGGGTTCCAAGTCCGGTCTTAAAGGGTACATCACCTTACATGATGATAAGGGTACAGTAATACAGTAACCATTCATCACACTCTGGCTTTGATAGCAGGGCGGGTTGTTGGGACTGGTGGGTAAGGGAGTTTGGTTTCAGATGGAGAAGGTGGTGGCAGAGCAGGGGGCAGATATGTTATAGTGACAAGTGCTTTGGAAGGATGGCTGATGGTGTTAGTTAACATGCATGCCCTGAATTGGGATGATGCAGGGTTCATGAAGGGGACATTGGCAGCCACCCTGAGCGTGAACATGCATCAGTTAAATTTAGGGGGAGAATTGAACACAGCGTTGTATCCGAAGCTGGATCGACCTAAGCCACGCTCGTTGACCCCTTTGGTGAGGCAAGGATGTTGGCAGCATTTGTGAAGGAGATGAGGGGAGCGGACTTGAGACAGTTCTTGAATCCGGGGATAGGGAGTATTCCTTTTTTTCACCAGTGCATAATGTATATTGGAGGATTGATTTCTTTGCTATAGGAAGGCCGTTGTTGTCGGGGGTGAGGAAAGTGGAATATTTGGCGATCACTATTTCAGATCACACTCAGCACTTGGTGGATGTGGTCTTCGGGAAGAGGTCTGCCCAGAGGCCGGTGTGGAGGACGGATGTGGAGCTGCTTAGGGTTCCGGGTTTTTGTGCGAGGATGGCAAAGGTGATAATGTGGGGTTCAATAAAAATCCCGTTGGTGATATGGGAGATGCTGTAAGTAGTGGTGAGGGGCCAGATCAGTTTGTTTAAGGTGCAGGTGGCTAGGGAGGCAAGAGAGGAATGGCAGCGGGTAGGAGATGGAATTTTAGAAGTGGATTGGAAATATGCGGAGGATCCCACTCTGGAACTGTTGGCCAGTAGAAAGGAACTGCAGGCGCAGTATGACCTTTTGTCTCCAGGGAAAGCCGTCTGCCAGGTGGGGCGGGCAAAGGGTGTGGTGTACGAGTACAGGGAGAAGGCCAGTCGCTTCCTAGTTGGACAGGTCCACTGACAGGCAGCCCCTGGGAAATTATTCAGGTCCGGGATGGGTTGGGGGGATGCTTGCTGCGAACCAGGTGGAAAGGGAATTTGAGGAGTTTTATAAGAGGTTGTATAGGTCGGAGCCTCCAGAGGATGAGTCGGATATGAGGGACCTCACTTCCGGTTGCGGTGATGACATGCTAAGCCGCACATTTGGGAGCTCCCGATTTTAACGGACTTTTGGGCTCTTTTTAGAGCCCCAAACGGCGCTTTTTTGACGTTTCCCGGTGGGGGAAGGTGTTGGGAGAAACATTCTCCGCAATTTATGTTTCGAAATCGAAGTGGGGCAAGGAGAAAAACGGCAGCAGCTCCCCAGAAAAAGCGGGGGAAGGAATCCAAGATGGCGGCCGGCGGAGCACTGGAGGAGTGGAGGCTGTGGGCGCAGGAGCAGCAAGCTGCTCTCCTGTGCTGATTTGCGGAGCTGAAGGCTGAGTTGCTGAGCTCACTGAAGGAAACAAGTGGAGACCCAAACAACCCAGGGTGCTGCCATCCAGGAGTTGCAGCAGCAGGCCGCTGAATGAGAGGAGGAGGCCGTGGTCCTCGTGGGTAAGGTGGAGGTGCACGAGGCATTCCATAAGAAGTGGCAAGACCACTTTGAGGAGCTGGATCTCCGCATGAGGCGGAAGAATTTAAGGATCTTGGGCCTTGCGGAGGGTCTGGAGGGGCTGGATCTGCCAACCTACGTTGTCAACATAAATTCGATGGTGGGGGCAGGGTCGTTCCATCTGCCCCTGGAGCTGGAGGGAGCCCACAGAGGCCCAAGGCGAATGAACCCCCGCGGGCGGTGCTGGTGCGGCTCCATCGGTTCAGTGACCGGGAGTGTGTGCTGCGCTGGGCCAAGAAGGTGAGGAGTAGCAAGTGGGAGAATTCGGTAGTGCGGATCTACCAGGACTGGAGTGCGGAGGTGGCTAAGCGGTGGGCCGGGTTTAACCAGACGAAGGAGGTGCTTCATAAGAAGCACGTAAAGTTTGGGATGTTTCAGCCTGCGCGCCTGTGGGTAACTTATCTGGATCAGCACTACTATTTGAGTCCCCGGAGGAGGCGTGGGCCTTTGTGCAGAAGGAGAAGTTGGATTCGTACTAGGGGTTGGGGGTTGCGGGGTCGGTTGTATTGTAATATTGCTGGTTTTTGCTGTTGCTGTGTTTCTGTGCTTTTGTAATTTTTATATGGTTTCTTTATGTGGGTTTTGCTCTGTTTTCTGGGGGGGGAGGGTATGGTCTGAGTTTTGTATTTTGCGGGGGATGTTGGGGGGGTTTGTTGTATTCTATATGGGGTTGGGGGATGGGATGGGGCTGGGCTTTCCTCTGGTTTCCCGCGTTGCGGGGCTGGAGGGGTGGAGCTGGCGGTGGGGGCGAGGCCTCTACTGGTTTTTTTTTTCCGCGCTGGAGCGGTGCCAAGGGGAGTGGCAGGAGGGGGGATGATCCCACGTCGGGAGGGGTCGAGTTTTGGCGGGAGTTGCCGGGGTCAGCAGAAGTCAGCTGACCCATGGAAGTACAATGGAGGGCGTATCGCGGCTAGGAGGGGTCCTAACCTGGGGGGGGGATACCGGGTTGCTGCTGGTATGGTCAGGAAGAAGCCGGTGTGGGCCGGGGGGGGTAGAGGAGAGGTGCTGTCGCCGTGGGACTGGGTCGGGCGGGGCGTGCTGGCCTGGGGCGGGCAGTCGACGGGCTATGGCTAGTCAACGGGGGAGGGGGGTGGGATGCCCTCTGATCCGGTTGGTCACCTGGAATGTTAAAGGACTGAACGGGCCGGTTAAGCGGGCTAGGGTATTTGCTCATTTGAAGAGGCTGAAGGTAGATGTGGCGATGCTCCAGGAGACCCACCTGAAGGTGGCGGACCAGGTCCGTCTGAGGAAAGGGTGGGTAAGGCAGGTTTTCCACTCCGGGTTGGATTCGAAGAACCGGGGGGTGGCGATTCTGGTGGGGAGAGGGTGTTGTTTGAGGCATCTGAGGTGGTGGCGGATCAGGGGGGTAGGTTTGTTATGGTGAGGGGTAGGCTACAGGGAGAGAATAAGCGGAGGGGGATAGTGAGGGGAGGTGTTGGAGGATAGGGTGTCCCTGTATGCTGATGACCTGTTGTATGTTTCCAACATGTGTCCCACGGTGGGGGGTACAATGGGGCTACTTAAGTGATTTGGGGCTTTTTCAGGACACAAATTGTGGGCAGCATGGTAGCACAGTGGTTAGCACAGTTGCTTCACAGCTCCAGGGTCCCAGGTTCGATTCCCAGCATGAGTTACTGTGCGGAGTCTGCACTTTCTCTCCGTGTCTGTGTGGGTTTCCTCCGGGTGCTCCGGTTCCCTCCCATGCTCCAAAGATGTGCAGATTAAGTGGATTGGCCATGATAAATTGCCCCCAGTGTTCAAAAAAGGTTAGGTGGGGTTACGGGGATAGGGTGGAGGCGAGAGCTTAAGTGGGGTGCTCTTTCCAAGGGCTGGTGCAGATCTGATGGGCCGAATGGCCTCCTTCTGCACTGTAAATTCTACGGTTCTATAAAATTGAATTTGGAAAAGAGCAAGTGCTGTCTGGTCTCCCTGCCAGGGGTGGGGATGGATTTGGGGGGATTGCTGTTTCGTGTGGCGCCTTCTGACTTCAGGTACCTGGGGTTGCAGGTGGCTCAGGATTGGGCCTGGCTCCGTAAATTGAATTTTGCGAGCCTGGTGGACAGGATCAAGGCAGATCTGTTGATGTGGGACAACCACCATGTCATTGGCAGGCTGGGTGCAGACGGTAAAGATGAATGCGTTGCCATGGCTTTTATTGTTATTCCAGTGTTTACTGGTCTTCTTGTCAAAAGTGTTTTTTATGGGGGTGGAACGGTTAATTTTGTCATTTGTCTGGGCAGGTAAGGTAGCGAGGATCCAGAAGACGGTGCTTCAAAGAGCGAGAGAGTCAGGGGGATTGGTTCTGCCAAATCTGGCGTATTATTATTGGGCGGCGAATGCCAAGAAGGTGTGGGTTGCTGTACGGAGTTGGAGACAATGTGGGTGAGGATGGAGGCAGGTTCATGAAGGGGGTTAGGGTTGTGGGTGCTGACAATGGTGCCGCTTCCATTTGCCCCAGGGAAATATTCGGGTAGTTCGGTGGTGGTGGTCATGCTGAACAGATGGAGGCAATTCTGGTAACATTTTAAATTAGGGACGGGGTCGAGGCTGATGCCGATCTGAACGACTCATGGGCGCGATTCTCCCAAAGGGAGACAAAGTGCCGACGCCGGAGTGAAAACCGGAGTGTTTCACTCCGGCGTCGGAGTCCGGTCCTCGCCCCCTATTCTCCCACCCCCAGGGGGCTAGGGTCGGCGGCGCGTCAACGTGAAAGTGGCGCCGCCTGAATGACGCGGCCGGCGGCGCCTAAATGACGTCACCCACGTATGCGCAGTTTGGCCAGCGCCAAACCGCGCATGCGCGGTTGCCGTCCTCCCCTCCGCTGCCCCGCAAGACATGGAGGCGGCGGAGGGAAACAGTGCGTCTTTCAGAGACGCCGGCCCGACGATCGGTGGGCACCGATCGCGGGCCAGACCCCTCCTGAGCAGGCCCCTGGTGCTTGATCCTCCCTCCGCCCCACACCGGCCCCACACGCAGCGGTCGCGTGCTGTTCACGTCGGCAGCGACCAGGTGTGGTTGGCGCTGGCGTGAACCGGTCAAATTAGGCAGGCCGCTCGGCCCATCCAGGCTGGAGAATTGCCGCTCAACTGGAGCGGCAATTCTCCGAGCGGCCTGTCGCAAAATGCGACACGCCGTTTTGGGGGGGTGGGGGGTTGGGAGAATCGTGTGCGGTGCCAGGGCGGCATGGCGGGAATCGCCGGCACTCCCGCGATTCTCCCACCCGGCGTGGGCGTCGGAGAATCGGGGCGCAATTCTCCAGTTTTCACTCCGGGGTCGGACCTTTGTCTCCCTTTGGGAGAATCGCGCCCCATGTGTTTGAGCCGGCGAGATTGGATGCTAGGTTTCGGGGATGGGAGGAGCGGGGGGTGATGTAAATTAAAGACTTATTCTTGGATGAGATGATTGCGAGATTGGAGGAGTTGATGGGCACATTTGCAATTCCGGGGGGAGGCCTTTAGGCGTATGCAGGTGCGGGATTTGGGTTGTGATGTGAGGTGTTGTGGAGGGTGAACATCTCAACTTCCTGCGCAGTATTGGGGCTAACGCATTTAAAGGTGGTGCACAGGGCTCACTTGATGAGGTCAAGGATAAGCCAGTTGTTCGAGGGGGTGGAGTATACTTCGAGTAGTGTGGGAGGGGTCTGGCCAACCATGTACACATCTTCTGGTCCTGCCCGAAGTTGGAGAAATTGTGGAGGTCTGTTTTCAGCACCACGTTGGTGATCTCGCACTTGGACTTGGAACCCAGTCCCCTGGGCCATACTTGGGGTGTCAGACCTGCCAGAGCTGCAGTCGGGGGGCGGAGGCAAATGCTTTAGCTTTTGCCAGCTTCTCCACCCTGTGCCTTAGTGTGGCTGGGGGCCCTGATGGAGTTCCTGTATCTTGGGAAGGTGAAGTTCACATTTAGGGCGGCAATTGAGGGGTTTAAGAACAGATGGGGTCTGTTCATTTAGCACTTTAAAGAGTTGTTTGCTGTCAGCTGAGAAGGGGGAGGGTTGTTAATTTTGTTACTCTTTTTGTTTTGTGTTCGGTTTTATGCATAACATTTTATAAACTGAATAAAAATATTTTCAGAAAAAAAAGGATTCTTCAGGGCAAGAAAGTGAATCCCGCTGGACGTTTCTCCTCCCATCCCCCGTCCTGGAGAAATTCCAGCCAATTACAGAAGTTGCACATTCCCTTCAGCCAAATTTGAGACTATGAAGTAATCCTGCAACTGTCTCCCCGCAGCGGCTCGGTAAACAGCGGAGCCACGAAGGAATGGAAGTTACCAAGCTCCATCTCCAGCAACTCAAGTCTGTGCTGAGATACCTGAGATCACCACAATGAAGGTTTATGCCTTTCATCTCCAGCATACCGCCTCCTGCCACCATGCCACACCATATTACACTCTCCCACTTCCCATAAGACCATAAGACATAAGAGCAGAATTAGGCCACCAGGCCCATTGAGTCTGCTCCGTCATTCAATCATGGCTGATATTTTTCTCATCCCCATTCTCCTGCCTCCTCCCCAAAACCTCCCAACCATATGCTCTGGAAATCTTCACTCTGTGGCTTCCATTCGTTTTTTAAAATAAATTTAGGTACCCAATTCATTTTTTCCAATTAAGGTGCAATTTAGCGTGTTCAATCCACCTAGCCTGCACATCTTTGGGTTGTGGGGGTGAAACCCACGCAAACACGGGGAGAATGTGCAAACTGCACATGGACAATGACTCAGAGCCGGGATCGAACCTGGGACCTCGGCGCCGTGAGGCAGCAGTGCTAACCCACTGCGCCACCGTGCTGCCCCAGTGACTTCCATTCCTGCTGGCCAGTCTTCCTCAAGGGTAGGGTGGAAATCTCGTGTACCCTATACCTCCTCTCCTGTCGGGTTTTCCAACTTTTAGCCATTGGAGGGGTCATTACCTGACTTCCCAACTCCAACGACCACGGCCACTTCATCGCCAATAGAGTGGAGTTCAAAGGAAGTTAAAAAAATGTATTTTTTAAAAATAGATTTGTCCCCTGGGTTGCTCAACGTAGTGTCTGGCAATTTGTTTCTTACAGACTCTAGGACAATCCGGCGGGTTGACAACCGTATCACCTGCACGTAGATGCCTTTTATCAGCTGTCTTGAGTGGGCAGCAGGACGGAAGACCTTAATGAAGGCTGGAATTCTCTGGCCGTGTGCTGGCTGAGTGACTCTCTGGTCCTCCCGGCCGAGGACCCTCGCCGGCGGGTTTCCTGCCGAGGAGGGGTGGCTTCAATGGGAACTCACATTGACTGAGGTAGGAACAAAGAATCCCGCTGCCGGTGAATGGGGCGCCAACTCCCGTCCGAGAAATACACGGTGGGAGCCCAGAGAATCCCACAGAAGACTGAGAAATGCACGTTTGGTATTTTACTAAAATATTTCTAAAATTTTTATAATTCAGTATTGATGTCACCTTATTAAAATCTTACTGATATTTAGAATCATAAATGCATATGATACAGAAGAAGGCCATTTGGCCCAAACCTCCCATGCTAGCTCACTTTGGACCTTGGAGGAATCAAATCAGTCTCTCTGTCCTTCTAACCCTGACACTTAATCTCCTTAAGGTCACGGGGATCAACATCATACGGGGTCCTCGGTGAACGAGGCTGGAGGTGTCGCTCGCAGGGAGGAGTTTGTGAGATGGACTGGGCACCCCCATGGAGGGCCACGGGCCATGCCCCTGCTGCTCCTCTTCTCCTCAGGTGCCTGGGGACTCATGGGCTCCTTCATGGGATAGAGGGATAGCCGGAGTGAGAACCAGAAGCCCCGCCTTCCTCTGGCACTGACACTCATGTATTCCCACCATGTAGATCATGTGGATGAAGCCAGTGGAGTACCACAGGGATCTGTGCTGGGTTCCCTATAATTCGTCATTTATATAAATAACTTAGATGACTGTGTGGGGGGGTAGGATCGGTATGTTTGTGGATGACACAAAGCTAGGCCTTAACAGTGAGGTTAGTGTCTTGGGTTACAGGATGATATTAGGATGGTCAAATGGGCAGAAAAGTGATGGATGGAATTTAATCTTATAAATTATGAGGTGTTACTTTGGAAGGAGCAATTTGACAAGGAAACATTAATGAATAGTGTGACATGATACAACTGTACAGCATGTGAAGAGTTAATGTTATATTAAGCCTAGCCATGAGAGGGAGCTAAGGAACAGTACGAGAAATTGCACTGGCTCTTAAACTAAGTGAAGGAGTTTTGACTGGAGCTAAAGAAAATATGTCATGGGAGTGTCCCTTGAATACATGTCTCATCTTATCACATGGCTTCAGTGAGGTTATTGTGTGGTTGGAACTGGGCTGTGGCTCTGAGTTTTACTTTCGCTTTGGTTTGGGGCTTGTTTGTGGCTTTCGTTTTTGCTTTCGTTTTCACATTTGGCTGCTGGACTCCGACAGAGACGTCGTGTCCTGTCTCTCTATCCTCATTTTAAAAGCTGTCTCCAGATTACTTGATAACTTAAAAGTGATACCTGTATTCTGGAAGGAATTCAAACTTGCTGTTTTGGAAAGAAAACAAGAGCATCTATACAAGGTCTTGAGTTCTGTGTGCTGGACCACACCTTTGAAAAGGGGTTTCTGGTTTATGGGATCTTGTTATTAAATTGGAACAGCTGAAGGGGGAACTTTATTCTGAGTGATACATAGATTATTGTAGCTGTGTGTGGTATTATGTTTGTAGTTGATTAAAATGCTTACTGTGTGTGTTTATAAAAATGTTTACTGAATTTGTAGAATAAAGCTTGTTTTTGCTTGAAAGTGCTTAAGGCCTCTGTTAAATAACACCTGAAAGACAGGCCCTTGTCACCTGACTTCCCAACTCCAATGATCCGGGTCACTTCATAGCCAATGGATTAGAATTCAAAGGAAGTTAAAAAAAATGCATTTTTTAAAATGCCCCCTAAGATTTATTCCCTGGGTTGCTCAACGTAGTGTCTGGAAATTTATCTTTTAGAGACTCTTGGACAGCCCGGGTGGGTTGACAACTGTATCACCTGCACAAAGATGCTCATCGTAACCAGAATCTATAAACAGTTGTAGATCAGGTGAACTCCATGATATACTTTGGAGTTTTCTAAACCCTGGCCCATAACAGATGAGATTCATAGTGTATTGCAGAGTTAGTTAAGATATAATAGTTATAATTAGTAGATAGAGATAGTGTCAGTGAGTGTAGTTCAATTATTGTATGTATGTTTGCTATTCAGTATAAGTGTTGAACTCAAATATAGTTGTGTTAATCAAATTAGTTTAGTTTTTCAAAAGAGCTTTGTGTATCTATGTGATCACTACGCCTTCCATTCTGGAAACCCCTCACAAAGATCACCACAAAAGGCACCACACTGAGAGATCCCGAGGAACAAAGAGACCTGACATGTTTGTAAATAGATCTCTGAAGGCAGAAGGGCAGGTTAATAGGCTGGTGAAAAAGGCACTTGCCTTTATCAATCGTGGCATAGATTACAAAAGCAGGGAGGTCCTGTTGGAATTATATAGAACATTGGTGAGGCCACAGCTGGAGTACTGTGAGCAATTCTGGTCGGCACATTATAGGAAGGTGATTGCACTGGAGGGGGTGCAGAGACGTTTCGCCAGGATGTCGCCTGGAATGGAACATCTTAGTTACGAAGAGAGGTTGGATAGGCTTGGGTTGTTTTCGCTGGAGCAGAGAAGACTGAGGGGTGACCTGAGGTGTACAAGATGATGAGGGGCATGGTCAGGGTGGATTAGGCGCAGCTGTTCCCCGTAGTTGAAGGGTCAGTTGAAGGGCTGGAGGTTCGGGGGGATTTGAGGAAAACCTTTTTACCCAGAGGGTGGTGACGGTCTGGAACGCACTGCCCGGGAGGGTGGTACAGCCGGGTTACCTAACATCCTTTAAAAAGTACCTGGATGAGCAATTGGCACGTCTTAACATTCAAGGCGGTTTAATAATCTTTATTGTCACAAGTAGGCTTACATTTACACTGCAATTAAGTTACTGTGAAGATCCCCTAGTCGCCACATTCCGGCGCCTGTTCTGGTACACGGAGGGAGAATTCAGAATGTCCAAATTACCTAACAGCACGTCTTTCGGGACTTTTAAAATGTGTGAAAGCAGCAGAAAAATAATAGGTGATCTAGCTCACAACTAGGCTCTGTGGGTAGGAAGGATAAGAAGCACCTCCCTTAATCACAGAAAATCCCTTTATTACACACATTCCGCCCGGCAATTCTACCACATGCAAGGAGACTGATGTTCCCTATTTGTACCTGGAATTGGGTAAATGGGAAATGATGGTTCAATTTCCAAAGTGATAATCTCTGGTGGACTGATTATACCCAAGTTATTTTCTAATTCCTCAGTAGGAATATCAATCCTCAGAAGGTGAAGTCAGGAGCAAAAAATGCTACGGTCAGACTTGTTACACAAGAAGTAACAGCGATGGATGTTAACTAGGGATTGGAAGCTGCAACATTTTCTTCTGAAACATCCAACAGATAAATAATATCAAACTTTAAGGCAAAGTACATATTCGGACAGGCAAGGTACAAATTTGGGTAGAATACACATTCTGGGTTGTCAAAAAAAGGTCACACGCCTGAAACGTTAACTGTTTCTCTCTCCATTGATGCTGCCGGACCTGTTGAGTGTCTCCAGCAGTTTGTGTTATCAAAGAGCTAAGTGATCTGGGCTTTAATCTAACTAGAATAATTGGGCCAAAACCACTTTTTGCCAATCGGCCAAGTGCTGGAAAATAGGATTAGGATTGGCAGGTCATGTGGCGGCGCAGACTTGATGGGCCGAAGGGCCTTTTCTGCACCGTATTTTTCTTTGATTCTGTGAAGCCCCCAACATGGAAGTCATGCTATCAGCAATGGAGTGGACATCAATGTCATGGAGTTCATGCCCTGACCAAGGTCTCCACTCTCGCAGTGTTGGCCTCAGTCCATGTGAGTGACAGCATCATCTCCTCGACCAGAAGGTTGTTGGGCTCCTCCAGTCAGACTTGCAGTCAAAGGAGGGATGTTGTCATCCTTTCCTGATGCACATGACTCTGCCTTTGCATTTCCATCAGCTCAGGGCAACGCAGGTTGGTAGAGTGGTTAAGAAGGCATACAGCATGCGTGCCTTCATCGGACGGGTTGTTGATTACAAGAGTCGGCAGGTCATGTTACAGTTGTATAGGACTTTGGTTAGGCCACATTTGGAATACTGCGTGCAGTTCTGGTCGCCACATTACCAGAAGGATGTGAATGCTTTAGAGAGGGTGCAGAGGAGGTTCACCAGGATGTTGCCTGGTATGGAGGGTGCTAGCTATGAAGAAAGGTTGAGTAGATTAGGATTGTTTTCGTTGGAAAGACGGAGGTTGAGGGGGACCTGATTGAGGTCTACAGAATTATGAGAGGTATGGACAGGGTGGATAGCAACAAGCTTTTTCCAAGAGTGGGGGTGTCAATTACAAGGGGTCATGATTTCAAGGTGAGAGGGGGAATGTTTAAGGGAAATGTGCGTGGGAAGTTTTTTACGCAGAGGGTGGTGGGTGCCTGGAACGCTTTGCCAGCGGAGGTGGTAGAGGCGGGCACAATAGCATCATTTAAGATGCATCTGGACAGATATATGAACGGGCGGGGAATAGAGGGGAGTAGATCCTTGGAAAATAGGCAACAGGTTTAGATAAAGGATCTGGATCGGCGCAGGCTGGGAGGGCCGAAGGGCCAGTTCGTGTGCTGTAAATTTTCTTTGTTCTTTTGGGGGTGACATCATCTAGGAGCTCAGCGAAGTCCTGGGCGCCAGCATTCTTCTGAGTGCAGATCCCTGGGATATCCCTGCATCCGCCTGCTGTGGATCATCATCTGTGAGGTCCGGTCCAGCAAATGACCCAGAAGCCTGTTTGCTAGTTAAATATCGAGCTGGTGGAGGGTGCAGGTGACAGCCGTGCCGCCTCTTCCGGGGTGAGGTCAGAGAAGTCTCTACCTGCTCTGGGTTTTCCTAGGGGCACAAAGGATGGTCCAAGCTCATTGACAGTTTGCCTTTCAAGGGAAGAGAGATGAGATTAGTGCGTCATGGAGGATTAACGGTGTGGGATGTCCACTCTTGTGAGATTTGAGGACTGACTGTGTGCCCTGTGGGTTATCACTTTTCCTCGCTGCCCCCACTTCACCATCTGCACTGGCACAGTCAGGCACCTTCTTGGCCTGTTCAAGTGCTGTCTCCTCATGCGGGCTCAAGTTTCTAATCTCATGATGGATGCTCCATCTCATGCTGGTTGTACTCCAGTTTGTCCTGTGGAGACACACATGGGCGATTGTAGACGGCATACCTGCCAGTTCAGATGGTTGGGGAGTGGCATGCGTGGGACTGGAGTGGGAGCAGGGATGTGAGGAACAAACGTGAGATTGAGGGGGAGGGACGTGCACCATGGGTTGGGTGGGGCAACACCATGGGGTGGGGGGGGGGGGGGTGGAATGGGAGGGGGAAGAGGGTTTTATGATATCTGGGCAACCCATGAGGCCAATGGATGAGAGATCACCTTGGAGGTGCAGGGGGAGGGCAAGTGGTCCCAGATTGCGGGTAGAGAACACACCGCTTCTACTGCACCCCATCCAGTAGTATTTGTGATGATATGCATCAGGCACGTTTGTACATAATGTTGTACATGACCTCCGACCATTAGGTGGCAGTTTAAACCCGTCCCGTGACCATGTGGTCTGGGAGTTGGGAGTGGGTCGTGCTGGAGGATAGACATATTTTGCAGTAGTTCCGTAATAGTTAATTAGTGTTCATCGTTTATTATTTTATTTATCCTAGTTAACTCAACATTCAGTTGTTGGACAATAAATTATTTAAACTAAATGTTCATTAATCACTTCGGCCAATCTACAGAGCAGGACAGTCTTGCAGTCCTGTCAGGACTCCCTCAGTAAAATACGGAGCTGGTTTCCGTGCTGCTACGCCTTGCAAATGGATCTGGAACAAATGCTGGGGATTGCTGGGGAGGCAGTAGTGTGGAGCTCCCCAATTGTTGCAGTAATTCAATTTCCCCAGGGCGAGCGAATCAGCGGGAGGGTGCCAAGAGCGCGGCATGATTCACGCGGGGGGAATAACGTTTCTTAAAGTAGTGTCAGATTCCGTGGAAAACCCTGTCGACTCTGCCAGGGGATGGTCGGGGGGGGGGGGCAACTTCCACTCCGGTTTTCTCGTCAGCACTGACACTTTGCCGCTTTTTGTTCAGGCTCCCCCCAGAGTCTCCAAGCCAAGATCATAAGAGATAATGAAAACAATTTTCTGCTAATTGCTTTAGATGGCTGATATAAAGGCAGTTGCACTTTTGAGAAAATCTTATTGTCCTGAGAAATTGTAAAAAATGAGCAAATATCAGTTTCTAAGGCTTACCCAAAGCCTGAAAAGGCTGTGTAAACAGAAATATCTCCACAATCTGAAAGGCTTTAAAATATTATTGAATTGAACATTCTTAAGAACTCGATCTCTTTGTTAAGATTATTCAAAGGCAATTGGAGCCCATTTGACAAAAAAGCAAACTATTCTTCCCTTTGATGCACTGAAAGTAGTATCAGTTTGCAGTTTAAATACATGGCTCATTACTTTGACATATTCCCATGTTACCTGTCATTACCAATCATATTTCGACTGCACAACAGAGGTACGCCATATCTAAAGGAAATTAAACCTCCCCACGATGGTGCTTGTGGTCCTTGAAGATAACTCATTGGCAGGATTCTGGGAGTAAGGCTAGCATGTGGGCCTCAACGAGGCAGCTCTTTCAAAGAGAGGGCACCAGTGTGATGGACTAAATGCCATTCCTCTGTACTAGACGATTCTATGGGCAAGACTTCCTCACCCCACCCGCTGCTGGGATCGCCAAGTCCTGACGAAAGTCAGTTGACTTTTGGAGGGCCCGCCACTTCCCCAGCTATGGGTCCCACCACGGTGAGGCCGGAACATCAAAGCCTGCGACTCTACCATCTTAGAATTAACTGATAATCTGTAGATTGGAAGCAAAAACCAAATGGGTACCAAGATATGGCATCAAGGAGCCCTAGCTGAACTGGAATCAATGGGAACCAGGAGGGAAACTCTCTGCTGGTTGGTGTCATACCTGGCACAAAGGAAGATGGTTCTGGTGGTTGGAGGTCAATCATCTCAGCTCCAGGACATCACTGCAGGAGTTCCTCAGGATGGTGTCCTGGGCCCAACCACCGTCAGCTGCTTCATCAGTAACTTCCCTTCCATTGTAAGGTCAGAAGTGGGGATGCTTGCGGATGACTGCACAATGTTCAGCTCCATTCGTGGCTCCTCAGATAATGAAGCAGTCCATGTGTAAATTCAGCAAGACCTGGACAGTATCCAGGATTGGGATGACAAATGGCAACTTACATTCGCGCCACACAAGTGTCAGGCAATGACCATTTCCTACAAGGGATGACCTAACCATCACCCCTTGACATTCAATGGCTTTACCATCACTGAATCACCCACGATCAACATCATGGGGGTTACCATTGATCAGAAACTGAACTGGACTAGCCACATTGAGACTGTGGCTACCAGCGCAGGTCAAAGGCTAGGAACTCTACGGCGAATCACTCACCTCCTGAGCCCCTAAAGTCTGTCCACCATCTACAAGGCAAAAGTGAGGAATGTGATGGAATACTCACCATTTGCCTGGATGAGTGCAGCTCCAACAAAACTCAAAGCTCAATACCATCCAGGACAAAGCAGCCCGCTTAATTGATATCCCTTCCCAAACATTCAATCCCTCCACCACCGATGAACAGTGGCAGCCATGTGTACCATCTACAAGATGTACTGCAGGAACTGGGGCTGGTTTAGCTCACTGGGCTAAATCGCTGGCTTTTAAAGCAGACCAAGGCAGGCCAGCAGCACGGTTCGATTCCCGTACCAGCCTCCTTGGACAGGCGCCGGAATGTGGCGACTAGGGGCTTTTCACAGTAACTTCATTGAAGCCTACTCGTGACAATAAGCGATTTTCATTTTTCATTTTCATTTCACTTGCAAAGGTTCTGTCGACCTTTCAAACCCACGACAATCTAGAAGGACAAGGGCAGCAGATACCTGGGAACCCCACCACCTGGAGGTTCCCTTCCAAGTCACTCACCACCCTGACTTGGAAATATATTGTCGTTCCATTACTGTCGCAGTGTCAAAATCCTGGAGCTCCCTCCCTAACAGTGGGGGTAACTACACCTCAGGAACTGCAGCGGTGGCAGAAAGCAACTCACCACCTTCTGAAGGGCAACTAGGGATGGGCAATAAATGCTGACCTAACCAGCGATGCTCACATCCCGTAAATTATTAAAATAAAATACAAAAACTATTGAAGACAGACTTGGTTAAATATTAAACAGTTTTTTTTTGGTTTATATAAATCTTGCCACCTTTGTAAGCCTTGTCATTGTAACTCCTGAAACATGTAAATCTGCAAAAATCAACATTCAAAACTAGTTGTTGAACAAAAAGACAGCCAAAGGTTATTTCTTCATTTCTAACTTGATATGCTCCTTTTCAATACAATGTGCAGTCGAGTACTGTCTGACAGAAGTAAAGATGAATAACAAAAGCTCTAATTGGGGTTCATAATACTTTGTGATTCAACCAACCATGTTGGACAAAGATTTTGTAATCACAAAACAACATCCTCACAAAGTATTTCATGTACAACATTTCTAGAACAGCACTTACATCCATCAGAAAGATTGAAAAGAAAAGACGTACAGATGGCAATTATAGCTAAAGGAATAGAGTCTAAAGGTAAGGAAATGTTGTTGCAACTAAAGAAGGCATTGGTTTGACCGCACCTGGAGAATTGTGCACAGTTTTGGTCCCCTTTGAGGAAAGATTGAGTGGCATTGGAGGACGTTCAGAGGAGGTTCACTCGATTGATTTCAGAGATGAGGGGCTTGTAGTATTAAGAGAGATTAAACAGTTTAGGCCTATACTCTAGAGTTTAGAAGAATGAGTGGAGATCAAGTTGAGGTATACAAGATGACAAAAGGTATGGATAAAGTAGATGTGGAGTGGATGCTTCAGCTTGGGCAGCATGTTAGCAGAGTGGTTAGCACTGTTGCATCGCAGCGCCAGGGTCCCAGTTTAGATTCCCAGCTTAGGTCACTGTCTGTGTGGAGTCTGCACGTTCTCCCCTTGTCTGCGTGGGTTTCCTCCGGGTGCTCCGGTTTCCTCCCACAAGTAAGGAAAGACATGCTGTTAGGCAATTTGGATATTCTGAATTCTCCCTCAGTGTATCCGATCAGGCGCCGGAATGTGGCGACTAGGGGATTTTCACAGTAAAGGGAATCGAACCTGGGACCCTCAAGCCAGGAATCGAACCTGGGACCCTGGCGCTGTGAAGCACATCCACAACCAATTCACGCAGTGAATCCTTGATACCCACCATTCTCTGGGTGATTCGTCTCTCATCATGTCTCCTCTAATACCTCTATCAGTCAGTTTGAATCTATGCCTCCTGGTAATTGACCCCTCCACTAGTTAAGGGAGATGGGAATTGTAGTAAAAGGGGTTAATGTTAAATGTGTAAATATATAGTCGACTTAATCGGTGACATATGATCAATTGATAATCGATCATGGATGTAGTTTGATATCGAACTTTGTGTTGAGTCTCTATTGTACATAGTTAGTCCAATGTTCAGTAAAAGGTAAAATGAGTCCCTGACTATCCTATCAAGGTTCCTCGTAATGTTTTACACCTCAATTAGGTCACCCCTCAATCTCCTCTGTTGAATGGAAAACAACTTTAGCCTATCCAATCTCACCTCTTGCTGCAATTTGCGAGCCCTGGTGAATTCAAGTGAATCAATCTAGATTGAAGACCTGAATAGAGAAGGTCAAATACTGGAAAACATACAAAGCCAGAGACCTGGGCTGCGTTCTCCATCTGAAGATGCACAAGCTACTCAACAGAGTTCCAAAGAGAACATAGAAAACTAGATGTTTTCAGAAGAATAGGGAGGGAGGTAAAAGAGGAGGGGGAGTGGCACTGTTAATAAGGGAGTGCATCACAGTTGATGAAAAGGAGGTAGTTGAGGAGGGCTTGTCTACTGAGTCAGTATGGGTGGAAGTCAGAAACAAGAAAGGAGCAGTCACTTTATTGGGAGTTTTCGATAGACCTCCCAATAGCAGCAGAGAGATATAGGAGATTGGGCAGAAGATCTTGGAAAGGTGCAGAAGTAAAAGAGTTGTTGTCAAGGGTGACTTCAACTTCTCTGATATTGACCGGAACCTCCTTACTGCAAATAGTTTGGATGGAGCTGATTTTGTCAGGTGTGTACAGGAAGGATTCCTGACTTAATATGTAGATAGGTCGACTAGGGGGGAGGCCATATTGGACTTGGTGCTCGGCAACGAACCAGGCCAGTTGTCAGATGTCTCGGTGGGAGAGTATTTCGGTGACAGTGAACAAAACTCCTTGACCTTTACCATAGTCATGGAGAGGGATAGGAACAGACAGTATGGGAAGGTATTTAATTGGGGGCGAAGAAATTATGCTGCTATTCGACAGGAGTTGAGGAGCAGAAACTGGAAACAATTGTTCTTGGGGAAATGCACAACAGTAATGTGGGGATTGTTTAATGGGCACTTGCTGCGAGTGCTGGATTGTTTTGTCCCACTGAGATGAGGAAGGAATGGTAAGGTGAAGGAGCCTTGGATGACAAGAGAAGTGGAGCTTCTAGTCAAGAGGAAGAAGGAAGCTTACGTAAGATTGAGGAAGCAAGGATCTGGCACGGCTCTGGAGGGTTACAAGGTAGCCATGAAGAAACTCAAAAATGGACTGAGGAGAGCTAGAAGGGGGCATGAAAAAGCCCTGGTGGGAACGATTAGGGAAAACCCCAAGGCGTTCTACACATATGTATGAATAGTGCCACGCTGCCCCAACGCTGGCATGCGATTCTCCGCAGAGCAGAGAATCGGTGCCATTGGTGCCGGCGTAGTTGGCGCGGCGCCGGTCGTGGGCCGCTCTACGTGGCCGGCCCACCGATTCTCCAGCCCGTATGGGCCAAGCGGCCATAAGAAAAGAGCCGAGTCCCACCGGTGCCATTCTAACCTGCTCAGGGCCGGCGAGTCCTCGGCGTGTAAGGGTCGGGTGGCATCCTTTGGGGGGGATCGGGTCCCACCAATCGACGGGCCAGCCTCTGTGGCTGGGGACCTCCTTTCCTACGCAGCGGCCCCTGTAGTCCTGCACCATGTTGCGTCGGGGCTGGAGCGTTGAAGGAGGCTACTGCACATGCGAGCGTTGGGCTGGTGCCACTGCGCATGTCCTCGTTGGCACCGGCGCAACTGCGCATGCGCAGATCCCACGGTGCACAGTTCGCGCTGGGATCTGTAGCTGGAGTAAATGCGACGACGTGGACACTCTGCCGCGGGATGGGAGAATCCCGCCCAGGATATATGATTATTTAGCAAAACATAGTCAGCACAGCTTTGTGAGGGGCAGGTCATGCCTCACAAGTCTCATTGAATTCTTTGAGGATGTGACGAGACACATTGATGAAGGTCAGGTAGTGGATGTGGCGTATATGGATTTCAGTAAGGCATTTGATAAGGTTCCCCGTGGTAGGCTCATTCAGAAAGTTAGGGGGCATGGGATACAGGGAAATCTGGCTGTCTGGATACAGAATTGGCTGGCTGAAAGAAGCCAGCGAGTGGTAGTGGATGGAAAGTATTCCGCCTGGAGGTCGGTGACCAGTGGTGTCACGCAGGGTCTGTTCTGGGAACTTTGCTCTTTGTGGTTTTTATAAATGACTTGGATGAGGAAGTGGAAAGGTGGGTTAGTAAGTTTGCAATGACACAAAGGTTGGGGGAGTTGTAGATAGGACATTGGCAGGGTGCAGAGCTGGGCTGAGAAGTGGCAGATGGAGTTCAACCTAGATAAATGTGAAGTGATTAATTTTGGAAGATCGAATTTGAATGCTGAATACAGGGTTAAAGGCAGGTTTCTTGGAAGTGTGGAGGAACAGAAAGATTTTCCGGTCCACGTACATAGATCCCTCAAATGTGCCACCCAGGTTGATAGGGTGTTAAGAAGGCATATGGTGTGTTGGCTTTCATTAACAGGGGGATTGAGTTTAAGACCTGCAAGGTTTTGCTGCAGCTTTATCTAACACTAGTTAGACTACACTTGGAATATTGGGTCCCGTTCTGGGCGCCTCATTTTAGGAAGGATGTGGATGCTTTGGAGAGGGTGCAGAGGAGATTTACCAGGATGCTGTCTGGATTGGAAGGCATGTCTTAGGAAGAAAGGTTGAGGGAGCTATGGCTTTTCTCACTGGAGCGAAGAAGGAAGAGAGGTGACTTGATAGAGGTGTACAAGGTGATGAGAGGCATGGATAGAGTGGATAGCCAGAGACTTTTCCCCAGGGTGGAAATGGCTGTCACGAGGGGACATAATTTTAAGGTGATTGGAGGAAGGTACAGGGGAGATGTCAGAGGTATTTTCTTTACACAGAGAGGGGTGGGTGCGTGGAATGCACTGCCAACAGATTACAGAGGTGGTGGAGTCAGAGTCATTCGGAAATTTTAAGCGACTCTTGGACAGGCACATGGACAGCAGTAAATTGAAGGGATTTAGGTTAGGTTGATCTTAGATTCAGATAAATGGTCGGCACAACATCGTGGGCCAAAGGGCCTGTACTGTGCTGTACTGTTCT
This sequence comes from Scyliorhinus canicula, assembly GCF_902713615.1. Taxonomy (NCBI): domain Eukaryota; kingdom Metazoa; phylum Chordata; class Chondrichthyes; order Carcharhiniformes; family Scyliorhinidae; genus Scyliorhinus; species Scyliorhinus canicula. The sequence goes on from NC_052147.1 coordinate 267,685,523, forward strand.
ATGTTCTATGTGACTTGAATCCTATGCAACCTCTGAGAATAAGAGTAGTCAGGACAATTGGTGAAACCACCACAGCACTCATCTCTATGAACCATAGATGAAGGCAGAAACTTTGTGAGGAGATGTAGGATATTGTAAATAGTATTTAATAGTGTCAGAGACTTGGAGTAGTATAAAGCACAGCGGTAGCACAGTGGTTGGCACTGTTACTTCACAGCGTCAGAGATCTGGCTTTGATTCCCAGCTTGGGTCACTGTCTGTGCAGATCTGCACATTCTCCCTGTGCCTGCGGTGATTTCCTCCGGGTGCTCTGGTTTTCTCCCACAAGTCCCAAAAGACGTGCTTGTTAAGGAATAATAATAATAATAACCTTTTAGTGTCACAAGTATGAAGTTACTTTGAAAAGCTCCTAGTTGCCACATTTCAGCACCTGTTCAGGTAAGCTGTTTCGGGAATTGAACACACGCTGCTGGTCTTGTTCTGCATCACAAACCAGCTGTCTAGCAAACTGAGCTAGACCAGTGAATTGAACATTCTGAATTCTCCCTCAGTGTACCCGAACAGGCACCGAAATGTGGCGACTAGGGGATTTTCACAGTAACTTCACTGCAGTGTTAATGTGAGCCTGCTTGTGACAATAATAATAAAGATTATATATATTGTTATAATTGTTAAGAGATGATCCAGCATAATTCCCCTCCTAAACCTCATTCCTGCATGTGAAGAAACACTTGTTTCATATCCGGCTGACCCTTAAGTGTAACAACTCAACATGAAGGAGAAATATGAGTGAATTCAACATCCTATCATTCATAGGCACCAGCATGCTAAAGATTCTTAGGAAAGCCCAAAGCATTTTACAGCCGAGTTATTTCTGAACTGTAGTCCTTCAGTAAACCTGGCAGATAATTTGCACATGGCAAGGTTCCACATTCAGGAGTGTGATTAATGATCAGAATTGCTTTTGTCGGTGTTGACTGGGAATAATAATTAACTGGGCCAAGTTTCTTCTTCTTAAATAACACCTTCTTTATTCACTCAGGAGGCAGGTATCTCCTTGAATTTGATATTGTACTCCCTCAGTGCCGCACTGAAGTATCACCTTAGATTTGCTACTCAAATTTCCCAAATGGAGCTTGAACTCATGACCTTCAAAGTCAAAGTCAGGAGTGCTAGCTTTCAGCCAAGCCTGCAACCCAGAACAGCAATGTTATACTTTAAGCAATTGTGTGTTAATTTTTTAAAAAACTATTCATTCAAACTAATCGTAGACCGGTGTTGCTGCCAGTTACAAAATGAAATCTGAGGGCGCAGCGGAAGAATCTGTAAGAAAGAAGGTGAAAACTCGATGTGAGGATTTATTTTGTTTGTTCTGTCATTGCAATTCCATTGATGTCAATGCATCCTTCAGAGAATCAGAAAGCTAGGGATGAAGTACAAGCAAATTCATGCCAAAAAACAGGTTCACTTCTTTATGATGGTTCGAAAAATCCAGAATACGCTGTTTTTCAATCCATGTTAAAGCACTTCGGGCAGTTTCAATTCTCTTAGCCGACAACATGTAGAAAAAGCTGATAAATGAAAGCAAAGAGGCCTGTTACCTAAATGGGGAGAGATTGGAGAGACTAGGGGCTTTTCAAAGTAACTTCATACTTGTGACAATAAGAGGTTATTGGGTGCAGAGGGATCTGAGTGTCCGACTGCATGAATCACGAAAGCCCAGGATGCATGTTCAGCAAATAATTAGGAAAGCTAATAGAATGCTATTGTCTGCTGTGATGGGAATTGATTACAAACCGAGGAAGGTTTTATGCTTCAGTTATACGGGGGCATTGATGAGACCACATGAAAATGAAAATCGCTTATTGTCACAAGTAGGCTTCAAATGAAGTCACTGTGAAAAGCCGCTAGTCGCCACATTCCGGCGCCTGTTCGGGAAGGCTGGAATATTGAGCGGCATTGGTCTCCTCATTTAAGAAAAGCTGCAAATGTGTGAGAAACATTTTCGAGCAGGTTTACTAGGCCAATAGGAATAGGCAGGTTGTTTTAGGAGGAAAGGTTGGAGAGGCTAAATTTGTACCCATCAGAGTTTAGAAGAGGAAGAGGCTACTTGATCAAAATTTTTAAGAACCTGAAGGGTCTAAACAGGGTGAATCTGGAGAGGATGTTTCTGCCTGACAGGGAATCTTGAACTAGGGGGTCAATGTTTAAAAATAAGGAGCCACCTCAGATGGAGATCAGGGGAATTTATTTCTCTCACAGGAAGTCGTGAGCCTCTTCCTCAAAAGGCAGTGGAAGGAGAAGCTTTGAATATTTTAAAGGGAGAGCTCGATAGATTCTTCATTAAAAAGGGGCGGAAGGTTATTGGATGTAGGTAGGAATCTGGAATTACAATCAGATCAGCCATGATTTTATCAAATGGCAAAGCAGCATCGAGGGGCCGAGTGGCCTACCCCTGCTCCTAGTTCCTATGTTCACATGTCCGAAGATCTTACTAAATCTTCCTCCCGACTGAAAGTCTTCACTGCGAGGAACCAATGTTATAAAATTGAAGATGTTCTCTCCATGCATTTTCATGTCATCATAGAATGAAACAATACAAACGGAGGCCATTCCACCCATTCTCCTTCTGCTGGCTCTTTGAAAGAACTATCCAATTAATTCCACTCCTCTTTTCTTTTCCAAGAGCCTGACAAACTCCTCCCTTCCTCAGATAATTACTAAATTCTCATTTGAAAATTCTCACGTATCTGATTCCACCATCCTTTCAGGCAGCGCACTCACAGATCATATCAATTTAATGTAAATTTTCTTTTATTCACCTTGACTCTTTATTTTGCCAGTGACCTTAAGTTTGCCCCTTGTGGTTATTGATCCTTCTGATATCTGTAAACAGTTTTGCCTCATTTCCACCATCATGAATTTGAAAACTCCTATCTCATCCTTCCTTTCTTTTTTTTTTATTCAGTCATGGGATGTGGGCGTTGCTGGTTAAGCCAGTGTCCTTCATTAGTAGGAAGGGATTACACTCCCTTAATGTTCAACTCATGTGGGACCCGCTACCTCCGGGTCATGCATATGTGTGTCACTTCCCAGGGAGCGTGCATGACAGCTACATCCTGGGACATTCGGAAAGCATGGCTGCTTCGAGGACAACCCCAAGATGATGGGTTGGCTCTTGGGGAACAGGAGGTACTTGCTGAGGTGCTGGCCGATGGCACCAGTGCAGACCAGAGACCGAGGCAGAGACTCGATATAATGAGGCCCATGTTGCCACCCGTGCTGTCATTGAGCGGTGCATCGGACTGCTCAAAATGTGGTTCCGATGCCTGGACCACTCTGGTGGTGCCCAGCATTACAACCCCCCCCCCCCCAGAGGATCTCCCGCTTTGTGGTGGTTTGCTGGCAAAGCTGCGGGACAATATGCTGGAAGAGAACGAGGAGGCACATGCAACCTTGTCTGAGGAGGAGGAGCCGGACAAGAGCTGATGGCTGACAATGCCAATGAGGAGCCAGGGGATAGAGGATGGGCGGCAGCAAGGGTCCAGCAGGCCTGGAGGATCAGAGTGGCCATCATCCTCACCCCATTCTCAAAGGGCTAGGCTTTGTCCATCAGCTCACCCCCTCCAACTGCCCATTTTCCTTCCTTTCGCCATTCACTTTCTTCCCCCCTGGCCCCACATTGCCTTCTTCCTCCCATTCCCCTCCTTCCACCCCAGTTCCCTGCTTCCTCTCTCCCTCATTCCCTGACCCTCCCGCACCCCCCACCTGCCCCTGACTACTCTGTTCCACCCTCCAGTCTCTGTGTAATATCACCCCAGGGTGATGGGCATGTGTTGGCACTGTCAGCGGGTCAATGTGCGGAGAACGCACAGACAGCGACCCAAGCCGGGAGTCAAACCCGGGACCCTGGAGCTGTGAAGCAACAGTGCGAATCACTGTGCTACCCCAAGGAAGGAGAGTAATGATCACTCGCTGTGAGGTCAGCTCCGGTGTTCCTCAGTTTATTCCAAAGTCTGACACCTGTCTTTGTGCTGACAGCCTGCTCACACCCATCCTCTGAATAGGGTCTGGATCAGGGCATTGATCTTGGACAACTGTGCCCGTGAGGGGAAAGGGGTGGGGGGAGCGGAGGTTAACAGTGGGTGGGGTGCAGGCAGGCCCGCTGTGAAGATTAACGTGACAGAGGTTTCACATGTATCAGGTGTAACACGTTTTAATAGTGAACATTGGACATTTCTGTTTCCCCTCCCTGGACATCGTGAGCCCATCGCTCCCAATGGCCCCAAGTGCCCACTTAGTGCTCCTCAGTCTTCTTGTTCTTATGTGATCTAGTGCAAGGTCTAGGTGTGCCCCCAGGATGCATCAGCGGTGGAGGTGGCCTTCTGGTTTCCATACCTTATGACCTTTGATGCCCTTGGTGGAGTTCCTCTGGAGGGTCTGCAGCCAGAAGGCCTCAGCCGACTTACCGGTGTCTCAGGCATTGCCGTGCCACCCTGTCTTGCCCGTTGCCCTTAAGATGTGCCGGTGTCAGGAGGGGGGGGGGGGGGATTCGAAAGAACTGGAGACTGCCATCGTTTCCTTGCTGGCAGGCACAGGTTGGCTCCAGCACTTCCTCCTCCTGGATGGTGCTCATAGGGCCTTGTGGGTCTCCGGGGGACGGAGGGGTGTCTGGCATAAGCTCCAGAGGCCTCTGTGTCAACTGGCTATTCCAGTTCTGGCACCTCCCCATTCTTTATACGATGGAGTCTCCGCCCTCAGCGATGTTCCTCAGTGATTGGGCCACGCTCTGCCGTGATCTGGCAGTGTCCACCTGCGTATGGGACATGTCCTTCAGTGACTGGGACATGATGCCGAGGCCCTGAGCCATAGTCGTCGCAGACTGAGCCATGCCTTGAACACCACCACTCAAGCCATTAACCTCATGCTGCAGGATTTCCCCTGTGGTCGCCACCCTAACAGTGTTGGCTTCGGTGCCACGCATTGTCGACATCATCTCCTGCCCTTTGGGATTCTTCCAATCAGCTATGTACTCACTTGAATGCGCTGACATTCCCTCCTGAATTTCACCGCCGTGTTCTGACATCTGCATCAGCTCTGGGATAACCTTGCCAGAGGCTCAGCATCTGCCTGGGACTCAGCAGACTCCTGGGTTCCAGCAGATGCCCGATTGCTGACTCCCTTGTATGCTCCTGCCTCCCCCAGATGATGCAGCAGCAATTGTGTGGTGATCACCAGATAGTGCCCCAGAAGCCTGTCCACTAATGTCACCCACCGGGGTGTGAGTCTCAGCGCTAGTGGAAGGTGGGGGTGACAGCTGTGTCGATCTCCTCGGATCTCTCCTCCGAACTGTTGCTTCACAGCTCCAGGGTCCCAGGTTTGATTCCCGGCTTGGGTCACTGACTGCGTGGAATCAGCAGGTTCTCCCCATGTCTCTGTGGGTTTCCTCCGGGTGCTCTGGTTTCCTCCCACAAGTCCCAAATGACTTGCTGTTAGGTGAATTGGACATTCTGAATTCTCCCCCTGTGTACCCAAACAGGTGCCGGAATGTGGCGACTCGGGGCTTTTCACAGTAACTTCATTGCAGTGTTAATGTAAGCCTACTTGTGACAATAAAGGTTCTTATTATTAGAATTGGTCTCTTGGGTGTTGGGTGTTGTGAGGGGGGGGGGGGGGGGGGGGGGACTCAGAACAGCCCGGCCCCATCAGGTGAAGTTCCTGTGAGAGAATGGACATGTGGTCAGTGAGAGAGAAGGATCATTTTTGTCTGACATGACCAAACATTTGAAACAGGTCATCAGGGTGAAGGGGCAATTACTCCCCACCTCTCTAATACAGGCCAACCTCGCTGTCGTTGACTGCACTCTCCTCGGTCAACCCCGCGATCTCCAGAGCCCATTCGTCATACGGGGTGAGGACTCAGATCTTTGGTTATCCACCACCTTGTCTTGGTCTTTTCCCGCTTATTATGGGATCCTGAAGGGACAAAGAGAGGGTTTTGTGAGCTACACGCTTAATGGATCAGGGGTGTCTATAACCGATGGCATGTGTGAGCATCTCAACTGGACATGAAGGGGTGCCAAGAGGTGCTGACGAACAAGCATGAAGATCGGATGTGGGGAGGGTGTGAGATGTCAGCCAGTGAGCTCTCGGTAGTGGGGGTGATGGGGATTTGAGCGGTGACAAATGGAACTGATGCCAGGAGAGAGGTGGAAATGAAATGAAATGAAAAAATGAAAATCGCTTATTGTCACGAGTAGGCTTCAATGAAGTTACTGTGAAAAGCCCCTAGTCGCCACATTCCGGCGCCTGTCCGGGGAGGCTGGTACGGGAATCGAACCGTGCTGCTGGCCTGCTTGGTCTGCTTTAAAAGCCAGCGATTTAGCCCGGTGAGCTAAACCAGCTCCTGATGCCAGGAGAGAGGGCAGCATGGCAGCACAGTGGTTAGCACAGTTGCTTCACAGCTCCATGGTCCCGGGTTCGATTCCCGGCTTGGGTCCCTGTCTGTGCGGAGTCTGCACGTTCTCCCTGTGTCTGCGTGGGTTTCCTCTGGGTGCTCCGGTTTCCTCCCACAGTCCAAAGATGTGCAGGTCAGGTGGATTGGCCATGCTAAATTGCCCTCAGTGTCCAAAAAGGTTGGGTGGGATAGCTGGATAGGGTGAAGATGTGGGCTTGGGTAGGGTGCTGTTTCGATGGGCTGGTGTGGACTCGATGGGCCTTATGGTCTCCTTCTGCACTGTAAATTCTATGATAACTTACCCTTGCAGCTTAGTGGATTTTGTTGGTCTTCTTCCAATATTGGACACTGGTCATGCTGCCCACAATGATAGTCACTGCCACTGCTTCCCAGGTGGTATTTCTGACCCTGTTCCTGGTCCTCCACAGCCCCCCCCCCCCCCCCCCCCCCCCCCCCCCCCCCCGTGGGGGAACAGGATGCCCCGTCTCTCACTCACAGCTTCAAAACTCTGTCCTGGTCAGCATCCCCAAAATCGCTGCCATGCTTGTGTGTTGACTGGGAGTGAATGATGAGGGAGCGTTTAAAAGCAGCTTCCCCTTGTTAGCGACGAAACACTGAGCAGTGAGCCTGGCAAATCAGATTGTCATGTGAGAGTACCTTGAGAAGTGGGTGTTTAAGAAATGTACCTTTAAGAAATGGAGCTGCTCATGTTACTGGAGTGATGTCAGAGTGTGGGTGGAGCTGAGCACTACTTCTGCTTTTTAGTTTCATTTTGAGAAAAAGCTTGAGTGTGTCTGTGTTTTTCACGGAGCTGCATCTGAAGTCTGCCATCCAAAGATTACTTTAATCATTTGGTGAATTCAGAATTATAAATGATCTTAGTATTGAATGTAAACCCTGATGTGCTTCTGTTTGGAGGTGTGTTAAGTCTTTTGGATGTTAAAAGAACAGCATGCAGATTACTTAGTGTTGTATTCTTTGGGGGGTGTATTTGATTTACTGGTTGCTAAGATACTCACTGCTTGTTTTAAAAAGGTTAACTTGAGTTCATAGAATAAACATTGTTTTGCTTTAAAAAATACTCGTCTATTTCTGCTGTACCACACCTGTAGAGTGGGCCGTGTGCTCCCCATACCACAATCTATTAAAGTTGTGGGTCAGGTGGACTCCATGATACACTTTGGGATTCTCTAAACCCTGACCCATAACCAGATGGCAAGACAGTCAGTAATGGCGAGATGGTCATGGGGGCTCATTGTTGGCACTAAGTGTGGGCCGTGATCCCGCCAACACGGCCATCGAGTAAATCGCGCCCAAAATTACACTTTTTTCATTTAATCCACGTCCTGTCTCCCTCAAAATCTTCACTGCCTGCCTGAGCGATTGTACGAAAGGTTCAGCTAAGTCACTGGTAGCTGGATGGCTGGGGGCAGATTTGATATGACGGATGCCACGCCCCTTCAGGTAGTCCTTGAATTCGGCTGATATGAACTGTGTACCATTATTGCTCACAAGCTGTTCAGGTTGCCCAAATCTTTCAAATACCTCATCAAGCTTTTCTATGGTCTGTTCCGTAGTTGTTGATTCCATGATGGTAACCTCTGCTCACTTTAAATGCTCATCAACCATGACCAAAAACATGTCCCCCTCGACCGATCCCGCATAATCGATTTGGATTCTTTGCCATGGCTTGGTCGGTCATTCCCGTGGATGCAAAGGTTGTAGTGGAGGTCCATTTCTCAGCGCAGCCTAAGATTGGCAGAACTCCACCTTTTCCCCTATTTGGGCATACAGCCGGGGCCACCAGAAATAGCTTCTCGTCAACTCCTTCATTTTAACTACAGTGGGATGGCCCTTGTCAAACTGTTCCAGGATTGTCCTCCTTAGACACGGTGAAATGATTACTCTAATACCCCACAACGACCCTCCATTTTGTACTGTCAACTCAAGGTGCCTTGTAAGGTGGGGTTTAAGGTCAGGATTCTTTCTGAGCTCTTGTGAACCATGCCCTGCACCTTTCCCATCACCGGATCAGTTTGGGTACATTTCCGCACCTGAGAAGATATTACCAGAACATTTTCCACATGAGACAGGTAGAATATGTCGTTGAAGTGTTCATCAGATTGGTGCTTATCTTTTTGGTTTTGTTCAACTTGCAGTGGCAGTCCAGACAAAGTGTCCACATGTGTATGCTGTTCAGATCTATGGGGCTGGATTCACCGTTTCAGCAGCAAAGTGCCGTGGCAGGGTTGTGTGGTGTCGTGGTTGCTGTTCTGAAGGCTGGGTAGTTTGCTGCAAACAATGGTTTGTTTGAGGTAAAGATTTAATTACCTGCAAATGTAGTAAAATAATGAAATGAAATGAAAATCACTTATTGTCACGAGTAGGTTTCAATGAAGTTACTGTGAAAAGCCCCTAGTCGCCACATTCCGGCACCTGTCCGGGGAGGCTGGTACAGGAATTGAACCGTGCTGCTGGCCTGCTTGGTCTGCTTTATAAGCCAGCGATTTAGCCTTGTGAGCTAAACCAGCCCCTGATATAAAGAAACAATTGTAGAGATGACTAATTAAATTATATAATACAATGCTTTGATAATGAATAACTTATCTCTCTAGCTTTACTATGTCTGTTCTCTCTGCACTCCTGATACACACTCATAACAGAAAGAGTGGGAAAACTATTAATATAGGTCCTGATAGTGAGACCTCTAGTGTTCAATTGCCTGTACTAGCATTACACATATTGATCATGTAACGAAAGAGAAAATGCTGGAAAATCTCAGCAAGTCTGGCAGCATCTGTAGGGAGAGAAAAGAGCCAACGTTTCGAGTCTGATGACTCTTTGTCAAAGACTCTTTGTTATTGATCATGTATATTGATATACAGAGATCACTACAGAGGCAACTCCACTTTCTGCTCGTTAACTTCCGCAGTCACTTGATGAAGTCCATCAGCAGCCCAGCCTCCTCGGGATATGTCCTTAAGGCCGCATCAGATGATTGTACTTCTGATGGTATGTTGAGTCAGGTATAAGTGATACTGCAGTGGACATATCCATTTTCAACTTAATAATAGAACATAGAACAGTACAGCACAGAACAGGCCCTTCGGCCCTCAATATTGTGCCGAAACATGATCACCCCACTCAAACCCACGTATCCACCCTATACCCGTAACCCAATCGTGGTTGGATGGAGAAATGTTCTTACAAGACAGCCATAAAATCATCAAATGCCTTGTCTCCAGGTTTAGTTGGGTGTATTAAATTCGGCCTCAGGACATTGCCTGAGGCCCACCCCCGATGCTCCGCACCCGATGGGCTGAGTTCCCGACGGCTTGGGGAACGTGTGGTCTCACCTGTCGGGAACTCGGCATGGAGGCTGCCGGCCAATCAGAGATTCCTCCAAGTAGGTCCCTTCTGAGAAACAGTATCACAGGTGTTGATGTCTATGTTGCATTTCTTGAGGTAGTTACAGTAAAGGGTTCAAGCCAGCTGCTGTCTCCATGCTTGCTTGTGCATGTGGCTCTGTCCGAGACTATACTGATGCCTCGTTGCTGGTTATGTGCTTTCTTATACCACTGAATGGGCAGTACTGTACTCAAGTCTCACATTAACCCAAAATATCCCAGATCCTTACACGACATATGGGAACATTGGAATTGGAGAAGGTTATTTAGCCCCTTAAGCCCATTCCACTATTCAGAGAAATCAGGGCTGATCTGGGAATGATTGATATTTCCTATTCTGCCAGACATAGGTTAAAATGGGCTCTCTCATCCCACAGCACTGCACTAAAGCATCAGGTGCTGGAGTGAGATGCAACCTTCAGATTCTGTAGAAGGATCAGTTAGATCTGAAACATTAACTCTGTTTTTCTCAACAGATGCTGCCAGACCTGCTGAGTTTACCCAGCATTTTCTGTTTTTACTTCCGAATCTGAGGCAGCTTTGCACCATTTCTTTTTTGATTCATTTGCATTTATTCCCCCAACATTATTGGAGAGGGAAAGAAATGATGTTGAGCGAACAATAGTTCTTCACTATTCAAGTATCAAAGTCAGTGTGCATGTGCCAGTAGAGGGCGCTGCGTATTAAAGCAATAAAACCTGTCTTTGGAAATTGGCCAGTCGCCCAACTGGTGATTCCTCCAGAATGATTTCCCTTACTGATCAATGTGGAAAAGAACCAGACATGGCTGGAGCTTTCTTTGACTCTTTCCTGATTGAACCTAAAACGACAGGCTGCCAATCTGTTCCTACAGTTCTCAAAAGATTAGATATTCAAGTCCAAGATATATGTGTTAGCTGTAAGTGAAATCAGAGCTATGACAAACGTCTCTACATTTAAACAATTAACAGGACTTTAGAGGTAATAAAAATGCAAACCATTATCAGTAATGATGTTAGTCTACCTATTAAATGTGTCATAATTTCTTCTCCTTCGGGTGGTATTATACAAGAGAATAATTTATTTTAAACTTCCTTACTTTTTCCCGAACCAACCATTCTGCAGATTGTAAATGACTGAGTGGAAAGGGCTAGATTATAGAGATCAGGATCATGTTCGAAACATTAGCTCTTTTCTCTCCCTACAGATGCTGCCAGACCTGCTGAGATTTTCCAGCATTTTCTCTTTCGTTTCAGATTCCAGCATCCACGGTAATTTGCTTTTATCATGTTATCTTCTAATTGGTTATTAAGGGACAAACCTGCTCAACTTATTTTGTGAACTATGGTACACCAACATTGTAAACATACTTTGCTTTGTTATTTTTTTCTCTTTAATATTGCTTACTTGTGTTAATTCTTAAGTAAGTGTCTAACTCCCTTACAAACACCTCAACTAACTTTGCAACTGCAACTTTCTGGCCAAGTGAATTTTACATTCTCATCATTCTCGATCTGAAGAAATTTATTTCCTGAGCCTCATGGTAGAATGGTGGTTAGCATCAATGCTTCACAGCTCCAGGGTCCCAGGTTCGATTCCCGGCTAGGTCACTGTCTGTGTGGAGTCTGCACGTCCTCCCCGTGTGTGCGTGGGTTTCCTCCGGGTGCTCCGGTTTCCTCCCACAGTCCAAAGATGTGTGGGTTAGGTGGATTGGCCATGCTAAATTGCCCGTAGTGTAAGGTTAATGGGGGGATTGTTGGGATACGGGTTACGTGGGTTTAAGTGGGGTGATCATTGTTTGGCACAACATCGAGGGCCGAAGGGCCTGTACTGTTCTATGTTCTATGTTTTAACCATCGTGCTTGAATTCTAAGATGACTCTGTTACTCATTACAATTCAAGTCCTTGACCCTAGGCAAATCATTGCTTGATTTTCTTCAGAAATAATATACCAATTTTAAGGCAGGAAGCCCAAGATTTATCTCACTGGAGGGGATTTTATTTTTGAGAATGGAAATAGTTAGACAATTACAATTTACAAGTGCCTTAAAGTGTGGTGGAAGCAGATTCAGTAGTCACTTTCAAAGGGGAATTGGACAAATACTTCAAAAGGAATCATTTGCTGGACTATGGGGCTAGAGGAGGGGAGGGGCTAATCTTTTAGAGAGCCAGTATAGGCACAATGGAAGGAATGGCTTTCTTCTATTTTAATAGATGAAGGAGAACCATTAAATTGAATATACTTAGATTTCCAAAAAGTGTTCAATACAGCACCATACAAAAGGGGGTAGCATATTAGCAATGATAGAGGATTAGCTAATTGATAGACTGGAGTGCCACAGGAATCAGTACTGGGGCCACAATTATTCACAACATATATAAATGACTTGGATAAGGGAAGTGAATGCACCATTGCCAAGTTTCCGGATGACACAAGAATTGTTGGGAAGACAGGTGGTATGACACAAAGAGTCCATAGAGAGATGTAGACTGGTTAAGTGGGTGGGCAAAAACTCGGCTGAAGGAATATGATGTAGGAACTTTGGTAGGGAGAATAAAGGAGCTGACTATTATTTAAATGGAGAAAGACTGCAGAAAACAGCAGAACAGAGGGGATTTGGGGGCACTCATGCATAAATCTCAAAAAGATAGTATGCCAGTGCAGCAGGACTTTGGGATGGAAAATGGAATGTTTTAGCCTTTATTTCAAAAGGAATGGCATATAAAATAGGGAAGTCCTGCTAAAACTATACAAGGCACCATGATCTCGAATACTGTGAACAGTTTTGGTCCGCTTGTCTGAGGAAAGATATACAGGCATTGGACGAGTCGGAGAAGGTTCACGCGGTTAACCCCGGGTATGGAGGGATTTGCTTATGAGGAAGGACTGAGTAGACTGGGCCTGTACTCCTTGCAGTTTAGAAAAATGAGAGGTGACCTTATTGAGTCATATAGGATTCTCAGGGGGCTTGACAGGGTAGATGCTGAGAGGATGCTTCCTCTTTTGGGAGAGTCTAGGATCAGAGGGCATGATCGCAGAGTAAGGGGGTCACACATAGAACATAGAACAGTACAGCACAGTGCAGGACCTTCAGCCAACGATGTTGTGCCGACCATTTATCCTAACCTAAGATCAATCTAACCTACACCCCTTCAATTTACTGCTGTCCATGTGCCTGTCTAAGAGTCGCTTAAATGTCCCTAATGATTCTGACTCCACCACCTCTGCTGGCAGTGCATTCCACGCACCCACCACTCTCTGTGTAAAGAACCTACCTCTGACATCTCCCCTATATCTTCCTCCAATCACCTTAAAATTATGTCTCCTCACAACAGCCATTTCCGCCCTGGGGAAAAGTCTCTGCCTATCCACTCTATCCATGCCTCTCATCACCTTGTATACCTCTATCAAGTCACCTCTCTGCCTTCTTCTATCCAGTGAGAAAAATCCTAGCTCCATCAACCTTTCTTCATAAGACATGCCCTCCAGTCCAGGCAGCATCCTGGTAAATCTCCTCTGTACCCTCTCCAAAACATCCACCGCTTTCCTAAAATGAGGCGACCAGAACTGGACCCAATATTCCAAGTGTGGTCTAACTAGAGTTTTATAAAGCTGCAGCAAAACCTTGAGATTCTTAAACTTAATCCCCATGTTAATGAAAGTCAACACACCATACGCCTTCTTAACAACCCTATCAACCTGGGTGGCAGCTTTGAGGGATCTATGTACGTGGACGTGCCTTTAACCCTGTATTCAGCATTCAAATTCGACCTTCCAAAATGAATCACTTCACATGATTCGCATGATGAGGTGGTATTTCTTCTCTCAGAGGGTAGTAAGTCTGTGGAATTCAAAACAGCAGACAACTGCAGAGGCTGGGTTGTTAAGTATGTTCAAGGCTGAGATAGACAGACTTTATTCAGTAAGGGAATCAAGGGTTATGGGGATAAAGCGGAAAAGTGGAGTTGAAGATGATATCAGATCGCCATGATCTCATTGAGCAGCGGACTAGACTCAATGGGCCGGTTGGCCAATTTCTGCTCCCATGTCATATGGTCTTATGATATGATTATATAATTCCATGGTTGTATGTATTGAGCAGCCTCCAATTGTCCCTCTAAGAACTGTTGGTTCAGCCTTACAAAGTTCAGGTGCAATGGAAGGGACAGTCAAGTCTGGTGATGTGCTACAGATCACTCAGCGAGTTCGATCTGCAGAGGCAGCATGGACATTCACATGAGCGTTGTTGGCTGTGGGCAGTGATGGTAGAGCGGTGGTGGTGGGCAACCTATAGCAAATATAATCTCTATTAACGTCGCAAGTAGGCTCACATTAACAGAGCAATGAAGTTACTGTGAAAATCTCCTAGTCGCCACACTACGGCGCCTGTTCGGGTCCACAGAGGGAGAATTCAGAATGTCCAATTCACCTAACAAGCACGTCTTTCAGGACTTGTGGGAGGAAACTGGAGCACCCGGAGTAAACCCACGCAGACACGGGGAGAACGTGCAGACTCCGCACAGACAGTGACCCAAACCGGGAATTGAACCCGGGACCCTGGCGCTGTGAAGCAACAGTGCTACCCACTGTGCTACTGTACCGCACATCTGCGGCTTGACGGCCACCTGCAACCCATCAGGGTTCTGAGTACGACCCACGAGACATTTCGTTGACTGTTACCGATGCACAGGGTTGCCATGCACTGCTGGTTTCCATCCTGGTTGGTCGCATTATGAACTTGGCCAACAGGTCCTGCCTGGTGCGGGACTCAAACCTACAGTTTCCGGCTCATGGGCTGGGATGCCATCCATTCCAGTCAGTAATCAGGCCAAAATCGAACCAGGGTCCTAAAGACTCCATTTCCAGTGATCTCGGGCTGATATTCAGCCATAGATTCACTTGTCCAATTTTGCACACAATGCTATGTGCTGGGCGACAGTGAAGCAAGGAATAAGTGCCAGTATTTCAATTTAGGTCTGATTAGCTGTATATAATTGTTGCTGTACACTTGGTGCTTTTTTGTTCTCAATCTCCTGGAAAGAAGCATAGCATCTCATTAGCCCATTTGATTGCTTTTTGCACCTATAAATAGCCTTTTAAATGAATTATCTTGCTGAATCACTAAATTCCTTTATTTATCTACTTATCGAAGACTTTTCCCTTTGGATTACATTACCCTTTGTCGTATTCAAAAGTGCACTGCCTCACTTTGAAATTTAAATTTAAGAGGTACCGTCTACAACAACAACAACTTGCATTTGTATAGCAACCTTAACAGAATACAACATACCAAAGAAACGCACGGAGGCATTACAAAACAAAGCACGACACTGAGCCACATAACCATATCGAAGGCAGATGACCTGGCTCTGGCCTTCTTTGGCTTGGATAAAGAACAAGGTTTTAGGGAAGAAAGTGAGGAGGAGAGGTTGAGAATTGTAGAGAGTGAATACCAGAGCTTAGGGCCGAGGCAGCTGAAGGCACGGCAGCCAATGGTGGAGCGATTAAAATCGGGGGAAGCTCCATTGGCCAGGATTAGAGGAGCTCCATGGGCGGAATTCTCCGCTCCTCAAGCTGGGTGGGAGAAACGCGGGAGGTCCGCTCTTGCACCTCCCGCGATTCTCCCACCCCCCCCTCCCCCAAAATGGCGTGTCGCGTTTTGCGACACGCCGCTCGGAGAATCGCGGGCCGCCGTTTTCACGGCGGCCCGCGATTCTTCGACCCGGATGGGCCGAGCGGCCTGCCGTTCGCGACCGTTTCACTACGGCGGCAACCACACCTGGGCGCTGCCGTCGTGACCACGGCGTGAGATGCCCGTTTGGGGCTTGTGAGGGGCCTAGAGGGGACTAAGCACCACGACCGTGCTCGGGAGGGGGCAGGCCCGCGATCGGTGCCCACCGATCGTCGGGCCAGCGTCTCAATGGGACGCACTCTTTCCCCTCCGCCGCCCCGCAAGATCAAGCCGCCACGTCTTGCGGGGCGGCGGAGGGGAAGACGGAAACCGCGCATGCGCGGGTTGGAGCCGGCCAACCTGCGCATGCGTGGCTGACGTCATTAGGCACGTCGGCCGCATCATTCCCGGCACGCCGGGCCTTGACGCCAGCGACAAGGCCCTACGGCTGAGTTTCCCGGCACGGCCCTCCTAGCCCCCCAGCGGGGGGAGAATAGGGGGCCAGGAGAGGCCTCCAACGCCGTCGTGAACCTCTCCGGGTTTCACGACGGCGTCGGGCCTTTGGGAGAATTCCGCCCCATGTATCTCGCTGGCTTTGTATGGCGGGAGGGGATTGGCAGTGAGTGGGCGACAGCCAAGCCATAAAGGGATTTGAAAACAAAGGTGAGAATTTTAAAACTGCGTCGGTCAGCAAATGCAGGGATGATCAGAATTTGATGGGAAGGAGGCAGCAGAGTTTTGGATGAGCTCAAATTTATGGAGGGTAAAGTGAGGGAGGTTTTACTTAATAATAATAATAATATTTTATTGTCACAAGTATGAAGTTACTGTGAAAAGCCCCAAGTCGCCACATTCTGGCACATGTTCGGGGAGGCTGGTACGGGAATTCAACCCGTGCTGCTGGCCTTGTTCTGCATCACTAGCCCACTGCCTAGCCCACTGAGCTAAACCAGCCATGATCTGAACTTGAGGTCAGGTTTGGAGGGAGCAAAGATATCGAATAGGAGTTCAACACCGGTAGAGGCAGGGCTGGAGCCCGGTGAGGTTACAGAATTGGAAATAGGTTACCTGAGAGATGGCATGGCTATGTAGTTGAAATCAGGGCCGTGATTCTCCCCTACCCAGCGGGGAGGGGGGTCCCGGCGTGTCGGAGTGGCGTAAACCACTCCGTCGTCGGGCCGCCCCAAAGGTGCGGAGAATTCACATTGAGGGGCTAGGCCCGCGCCGGAGTGGTTCCCACTCCGCCAGCTGGCGTGAACGGCCCTTGGCGCCACGCCAGCCGGGGCCGAAAGGACTTCACTGGCCGGCGTAAGTCCGCGCACGCGCCGGAGCATCAGCGGCTGCTGATGTCATACCGGCGCATGCGCAGGGGAGGGGGTCTCTTCCTTTCCACCATGGTGAAGACCATGGCAAAGGTGGAAGAAAAAGAGTGCCCCCACGGCACAGGCTCGCCTGCCAATCGGTGGGCCCCGCGCTCTCCCCCCCCCCCCGGAACCCCAGAGCCCGCCCGCGCCGCCAATCCCGCCGGTCAGGTAGGTGGTAGGTAGCCCCCCACAGAAGTTGCAGGAATGTTACAACTGCAGACAGTTAGGACATTTTGCGAGGGAATGCAACGCCCCACAGAGATCTCAGAGAGGCCAGCAGACAGGAATTCTGACCAGGAACAAAGCTAAGCCTATCCACAGTATAGAGACGCAGTCAGGACAGACCAATGTGGACGGAACGGACTGACGGTGTTCGGGCTCCCCCACTTGGGTCTGTGACACCCTCTGGGACCGATCCGGAAAGCCGGTGGTCACAGCAAAGATTAGAGGGAAGCCCATAGAATTACTTTGGGACACAAGAGGGTCCTGCACTACCATTAATTCCTCCACTACACCACAGGCAGACATGTGGCCCACTACTGCTTCAATTACACTCAGCGGATTTACAGGTCAGTCACAGCAGGGACACATTACAGCCCCTGTATCCATCCAGCTAGGGAATATCTCCACCAGACACCCCGTTGTTTTAGTTAATCTGCCCCGCACAGCAGAAAACATACTGGGTATTGACTTCATGAATGCCCACAGCCTGTCGCTCGATCCAGTAAATCAGTGTGTCTGGAGAATGGCAAAATCTGCCAGAGCACCCGCAACTCTCACAGTGGGAGAGTATGCGAACAGGATTAGCGCAGTAGGTGACTATTGTTTTGACCCGACCACGCTTAGCACGGACAGACAGGTTAGGGCAGTTTTGAACAGACACAGGACAGCATTTGCCAGTCACCGGCACGATTGCGGCAGAATGACTGGACAAGTTCAAGTTACTGGAACTGACCCGAGACCACAGAGACAGTACCGATTTCCCCTAGAAGCAGAGGGAGAAATTGGAAAGGTTACAGAGAGCTTATTAGAGCAGGGTGTACTTAGGACAGTAGCCTCGATTAATATTGCCCCTATTTGGCCAGTAAGAAAGCCCGACAGATCATGGGGTCTGACCATAGATTATCGGGAACTCAACAAAGTTACCCCAGCAGTAGCCCCCACGGTAGCAACAAGTCCCGAGACCATGCTCAAACAGGGACTCCACTCCAAATATTTCACGGTATTGGACATTAGCAACGGCTTCTGGTCAATCCCATTGGCAAAGGCGTGCCAGTACAAA
Organism: Scyliorhinus canicula; assembly: GCF_902713615.1. Taxonomy (NCBI): domain Eukaryota; kingdom Metazoa; phylum Chordata; class Chondrichthyes; order Carcharhiniformes; family Scyliorhinidae; genus Scyliorhinus; species Scyliorhinus canicula. The sequence goes on from NC_052147.1 coordinate 267,703,684, forward strand.
TTTGCCTTCACATTTAAAGGACAGCAGTATACGTGGACATGCCTCCCACAAGGATTCCACAATTCCCCCTCCATTTTCCACTGACAGCTGGCAAATGGATTAGCAAAGTTTTCCCGACCTGAATGTCTGGTACAGTATGTGGATGACCTATTACTGCAGACAGACACCAAGGCAGAGCACATCACGCTTCTGGCCAAACTCCTGGAACTATTACAAGAGATTGGATGTAAAGTTAACCCCAGAAAGGCCCAAATATTGGAGAATCAGGTGATGTATTTGGGTACAGTCATCACACACGGCAAACGCCAGATCGAGTTCAAAAGAATTGACTCGATTGTCAAATTGCCCCTTCCCCAAAACGTTTCAGCGCTCCGGTCATTTTTAGGACTGGTTGGGTATTGTCGGAACCATATCGATGGTTTTGCGACCAAGGCAGCCCCAGTCTCAGACCTCCTTAAGAAAGGAGCCCCTTGGGAATGGCTTCCGCAGCATACAGAGGCTGTGGAAGTGTTAAAGAAAGCCCTCAGCGCAGCACCCGCACTAAAAGTTCCAGACCAACTCTCCCCCTATGCAATTGAGGTAGATAGCACAGATCTGACCCTCTCGGCCGTGCTCCTTCAGGAATGGCACGAGCAGCTACGACCAGTGGCTTATGCCTCCAGACTTTTAGACCCCGTAGAACAAGGATTTTCAGCCAGCGAGAGGCACCTCCTAGCAGTATTTTGGGCAGTTCAGTACTTTTCGTACATTACCGGACTCAATCCCATCACCATTTTGACCGAGCGCACCCCCACGCAGTTACTTTTAGACGGTCGACTGAAGGACGGTTCAGTGAGCCAGATAAGAGCAGCTAGGTGGACACTACTGTTACAAGGACGGGACATAACAGTTAAACGGACCAAAACACACACATTTTTAGCGGACAACCTACAGTATCCAGGACAACCCCATGATTGCGAGATAGTAGCACCCCTACACAACACAGGACCATTCATTGCCAAGACGCCCCCCAGGAAGTTAGGGAATTCAAGCCAGAGCACCCAGCACACTGACACGTGTGCCCCCTTAAAGATATATGTGGACGGTTTATCCACAGTTTTAGATGGAGAACGCATCACTGGATGCGGGATTTATGTGGAAGATGCGCAGGGACGCGCACTAGAAGAGATTGCATTAAAATTACCAGGTCACTTAGGCGCGCAGGCAGCAGAGCTCGCGGCCATAGCTTACATAGTGGACCACACAGATTTGTTCCCCCGCCCAGCAGACATATATTCGGACAGTTTATATGTCTGTAACAGCCTAACAGATTTTCTACCCCTGTGGATGACAAGAGGTTTTGTCTCCGCAGATGGGAAGCCCCTTCCATCAGCCCCATTACTCCGCCATATCCTAGAGAAGGCAAAGGATAGGACATATGGCATTATTAAAGTTAGAAGTCACCATAGGTCATCCTCCCCTGGAAATGTAAAAGCCGACGCACTGGCAAAAGCAGGTTCCAGGCGAGGTCACTTTTGGACACCCCCAGCTAGCGCACCAGCTAGCGCCCCTGTGAGTGCAGTTCAGGTCTCGCAGACAGAAATAGAGGATTTAGTACAGGCGCAGAAGCAGGACGAAAATCTCCGGCAGATTTTAAAAGGCAACTTTGTGCCCCAGTACGATAAATTCAAACACGCTTTGACCACACATGAGGGTGTGATCATAAAAGACAAATTGTACGTGGTTCCTGAACAGGACAGGAATCAAATGATTGCCTTATTCCATGATAGTTATGGACACCAAGGGATCGACCCTTCCACAACACACCTTAGACAACTCTGTTGGTGGCCCAACTTAAGACAAGATGTTACCCACTATATCGACAATTGTTTAATTTGTGCACAGAATAACCCGGACAGGTATTCAAAGAAGGCACAACTCAGCCATAGGTCCATTGCCCCCTTGCAGGAATGGCTATAAATATGTTCTGGTGGTCATAGATACCTTTACCAAATGGGTAGAGGCATTCCCTTCACGCACCAACACAGCAAAGACAGCTGCAAAGATCCTGACCCACCACATCTTTACGAGATGTGGACTCCCCAGAAGTATAGAATCAGATCAGGGATCTCATTTTACAGGACGGGGCATGAAGAACGTCCTGACCATATTCGGAATCAAACAGAATTTTCACATTGCGTATCACCCCCAGTCAAGCGGGATAGTGGAACGCATGAATCGGACTCTAAAATCGACCCTTAGAAAGATGGTACAGGAGAACAATTCGACTTGGGATTCAGTGCTCCCATTCGCACTAATGTTCATAAGAAACACTGTTTCAGCATCAACAGGTTTCACCCCACACACACTCATGACCGGATGCCCTATGAAAGGATCAGAATTCCTTTTAGGACTCGACATAACCAGCCTAGAAGTGATGGCCCTCACACATGAGAAAGCAGTTAAACAACTAGTTGAGACTGTAAGGTCTGCTCAGTTAGCAGCCGCAGTAAAATTGGGTAAAAGGAGGAAACAGAGCAAGGCCTGTTTCAACAAAAATGTCCACCACACAGAGTTTCAGGTTGGGCAACAGGTTATGCTATCTGTTTATAACCCCAGCACGTTTTTGGCACCAAAATTTTCCGGCCCGTACTCAATTTCGGACAAAATCAGCCCCTCGGTATATAGAATAAAGTACCCCAATGGTAAGACTGCGTGGTTCCACATTAACCAGCTAAAGGCTTATGGAACACAGTCAAACCACTCGCACCATGTCCAGCTAGACGCAGCAGAACACCTCACCCTCCCACAAGAGACACATTTCCACCCTCCCCCTCACAGACCAGTGCCTCATCGGACTCGACCTCGACTCCACCCACTGACTCCAGACCATGCCCCGGAACGCCCACAAGCTGCCACAGCAGAGACAGTGACAGTGACTGTGAGACTGAAGGCAGCCACAGCACTCCACCCTACAGCCCCGACTTCAGCGACTTCGACCCCGACTCCAGTGACCCCATGGAGATCACTTACATTAAAAATCCAGACCCACACCCAAACCCACCACCCGACACTGACGACCCCGACAACGCTCCTTCAATTTTAGACCCCACGATTTGGCACAGGAACAATTCTTGGAGACTTGTCCGAAACGATGAGAGTGACCCCCGGTCACACAATGCAAAAATTGCATGCCTGATCCATACAAGGGTATGGGATCCGGGAGACGAGGATGACTCTGAGTCTGACTCCCGACACGGCAACACCTTTGCGACCCTGTTCGCAGAGAATGAAGAGAAGTGAGGTGTCCAGATGATGTAAAAAGAGGAACCGCTTGCGAGAAGCACTGTCCTTTCTGATGGTACCTGCACGTATGTTTGTTTGTATGTTTGTTAAATGTTTGATTTGGAGATTGGCCACTTGCTTTTCAGCCGAAAAGCTTGTGACCACCTCACATGCACGTTAGTTTGTCCGCAGATATTCCTGAGAACTTGACTCAGCTGAAATGTCTGGAGCCCAACTCAACTTTTCACTAGGAGCATCTTGGCTCCCCCTTTTTTTTAGGTGCCCCTCTATTCTGGGAATAGAGCCTGCAATTCCACTATGACTACATTCTTGCCCGTTCATTTCAGGTTGCTCAGGCAGTGGAGAAACGGCATTGAGGACCCGCCCTGTCTGAGGACACCCCTTTGGTCAGCTACGTTCGGGTACAGCACAGCACGTCCTACCCTGGGATCCCATACAACTCTTACCTATCGCGGCCCATACGCAACTCATTCGACCTTTCATTTCTAAAGCTTGCTTTCATTTTGTTTAAGGTCGCCCTTCGGCCGCCACTCCATATGCTATTTACATCCAGGAACATTTTGGGATGGTAAATTGCAACACTCTGCGAGACGGCTCTCACTGGTTTAGTAGGTAAGTATATGTCTGGTCCTAAATCCGTTTTTGAAACAAAAAATGAGGGAGTCACCTGGAGGTAACCATCATAAAGGGAAAATTGGAACAAGAGGACAGATACACTTAAAGTCAAGATATTAACCTGAATACGAACAGATAATATGCTTGATCCCTTAGCTTTCGGAGGTTCAAGAGAGGAACTGAAGCAACAGCACAGCAAGATCCCACGAAGGAAGAGAAGAGAAGAGAAGAGACAGAGAAGGTGAAGAGCACTCCGATTGCTATGTTTTTAAGCTATTGTGGCATCGGTGTGGTTGCGCGTGGACGCGGACCCCCTTTCCCACAGTACAACGTTTGCTAACCTCTCCCAAACCCAGACCACCCCCAGCCATGTCAATGGTAACAGTACCCCGACCTGGTGTACCAGATTTATGACATGGTACTTGTTGTCGTATGTAATAGAATCACTTTTGGTGATTGCAGTTCTATGTATTATAGTCCAGACCCTCAGGATGAGGAAATGGAGAAGGAGAGCCCACCGCTTTCATGCCTCAACAGTGTACAGAGTACAATCCCCCATTTTCTGATTCCACCAATCCCCCCAACCCCTTGATGTGTAATAAAGGATTTAATTTTGATACGATCTGTAAATAAAGACTTGTATTATAATGTTCTGCGCTCGACTGCCGAGTCAGAAAATGAAATGTAAAGATGCTGTTGTATGAATGAGTAAGGGTTTAGAATGTTGTAGAATGTTTAAATATGAGATGAGAGTAGTTTATTGAGGTAGTTAGAGGTTCCCGATTCCAATTGGTAATGTATGTCCCCTTTGACATAGCGCCAATCAGAAATTGTTAGTTAAATTTTTTTTTTCCATAGTTGAGGAAAGGATAGAAGCCATGGAACTCGCTGAGGTCAGGGGACCCAAAGACACCGTACTTGGGTGATCCTTCATGATTTCTCATGAGGATCACAAGGAGGGAGTGTAGCCACCGAAGTTGGCCATTCCCTAAATACAAAATGGAGGAATGCAAAGCTTACAGGTTAAAATTGACAATGTTTGCAGCACCAGCAGGCTGCACCAAGCAAATGTGGATTCTGTCTGCTAAGAGAGCAGACATCACCGAAACGAACATTCCGCATACTAATGAGGCAATCTCCGGGATAGTTAACATAGTAATGGAACGATCCCAGGGACAATGGACACAAATGGGGAAGTGATCGCAACAGTGTATGAGAAACCAGACACCCCGGCACCAGCGGGGTCCGAAAACAAAGCACCTGAAAGCCCGCCCAGTAGCCAAGGAACAGCCTCAGTATTGGGGGGATTCAAACATATCGATTGGGAAGAGACCCAATCGATTCCAAGCAGGTAAGAGAGTCCGCCCAAAGGGAGGCGGATCCCTGGGACCTATAAAAGACAGGTCCCACACTTAGTTCGTTCTTCTGAACCAGCCCTCCTCTTCTTAACCAGCCCTTCCATCTGGACCAGCATTTCGACCAGCTTTTGCCAAAGAAGACCTTGAACGAGAGAGAGGAGAGGTCTGGGACAGCAGCCGCCAGCAAGTAAGTTTCACAACGATCGCTACCAGAGATAGACACTCCTGACCCCTTTTTAACCCGTACCAACCTGAAGTCTGCAGACCAGAGCAGAGCAAGAGGCCTTGTCCCCTGATCTGGCAGTTCCCTTTGAGATAAGTATTGGTTTATTTAGCGGTAGGAATAGTTTAATCCTCTTAGCGTGTGCATGGGTAGTATTATAATTGTATTATAATAAACTCAGTTGTTTGAACTTACTAATTGGTGTATGGTTTTATTGCTTTGAACTTAACCTTGAAACTTGTGGCGGTATCTTAACGATACCTGGCGACTCCAGAGCTAAGTAACGAAACAGAGCCAAATTGAGTGTTAAGCACACTCACCCAGAATGAGCAACAGTTTTCTGTTCCTCTTTGTTGCCTCATCCGTGCCGCAGTGTCAGTTCCCTTGAGCCATTGGGTTCTGGCAACCCCCAAACAGCACCAGGTTACTTTTACAGGAACCCGGCTGGGCTAAATAAATATCCCTGAAGTGGAGACATGAGCCACGGTTACAGTGGAGTGAGCTTCCACGATCTGCCACTGTAACATTAGTGGAAAATGACAGAAAACGTGTATTAATGTTGTGCTGTTCACAATCTCAGGACAACCCGAAGCATTTACAGCCAATTAATCACGTTTAAAGTGTAATCACTGTTGCAATTTAGGAACACCAGCAGCCAGTTTGCATTTGGCAGCCAACAAAGTGATAATACCTGATAATCTGTCCCTGCGATGTGGATTGAGGGACAAACATAGCCAGGGATCTCAGAGAATTACCCCGCTTGATTTTGAAATAGTGCTTTGGAATATTTTACGTATATGAGAGGGCAGTTAGGACCTCGGTTTAGCTTTCGACATGGACAGTGTTGCCTCTGACAGTACTGCATTGCTGTGTCAGCCGGGATTTTGTCCTCTTCCCCCTGGACTGGGATGAACTCATAGTTTTCCGGGTCAGAGGTGAGAGGGCTGCACGGCTGGCGATAATATAGAATAATAATATCAATAATCTTTCTTGTCACAAGTAGACATACATTCACACTGCAATGAGGTGACTGTGAAAATCCCCTAGCTGCCACATTCCGGCACCTGTTTGGGTACACTGAGGCAAAATTCAGCAAGTCCAAATTATCTAACAGGACATCTTTCGGGACTCGTGGTAGAAAACCGGGACGCCCGGAGGAAACCCACGCAGACACGGGGAGAATGTGCAGACTTCACACAGGCAGTGATCCAAGCCGGGTATCGAACCTGGGACCCTGGAACTGTGAAGCAACAGTGCTAACCACTGTGCTATCGCGCGGCCCACCATCGGAGCACCATGGTGGTTAGTAGACTAAGTCCAGACTATATTTAAGAGTCTTTCATATAGCATGCCATACTTTGAATGGGGTTAATGTTTTCCACGAGTTAACAAAAATATTTTTACTTATTCCTTCATTGCCTCCAAAAATGCCTCACATTTCGAATCCCCGGGCTCCTTCCCATCTCTCATTTCTCCACTAACTCAATTTACATTGTATCCTGGGAGGAACATCGCAGAAGACCTGATGCCGCTTCATTAAATATGTATAATTATAATTCTAATTCAAAAAGAAAATTTGAAATGTGACTTCAATTTACCCTAATTAACATTCACCCCCATCCAGAATCTCTCCTCGCCCAGCAGTACTTAACATAGTCTCATCAGTAATGCATTACTCTGTATCTACTTCACACCTCTCTTCATTTTATGGGCCGCATGTCACATTGAGGTGAGTTACTTCATTAAAAGAAAAGCATTGGGAGCCACTGGTACAGAAGGTTACCCGTGTAAAGAAAACACATTCAACATATTCTTTAACATTCATCATCCCATTCAAAAAAGGAATTAGGTTTAATTTGGATATCAAACCTCAGCTGCGATGGGAAGAAAAATCAATCAATAAATTCTATTGATCCACTCAGTTCTTATGTGTCTTTCTCGACACAGTTAGCTGAGGGGGGAAAAAAGAGACACAGGCGAACCTGTCAGTTTGATTTTGAATATATCGCCCTGATGAAGTCTGATGTTGCCATGGTTAAGATGAGAAGTCGGCCTGCGCTATGCGATAATCATAAATGTCGAATTTGGGGTACAGTAGCATTGTGCAATACACCTCACAACTTTTGACAGTTTTATGCATGTGATTGTTTATCTAGTAAGGGACAGACTTCCCTGTCAATGTGAATTGCACATGTCACAGACAGAGAAGAAAGGTAGGCATGTGAACACCCAGAAAAGCAACTTTAAAAAAAAATAGCTGGATAAAAACTTAGCCAGAAGTCCATATGGCATAAGAGCAGAATTAGGCCATTTGGCCCATCGCATCACCTCCGCCATTCAATCATGGCTGATATTTTTCTCATCTCCATTCCCATGCCTCCTCCCCATAACCCCTGATCACCTTCTTAATCAAGAACCGGTGAGACCACAGACCACCCCAGCGGCCGGAGAAGCCGGGCCCTTAATTTTGCGTTCGAGTCACTGAAATGGAACATGAATCCCAGCAGAATTTTGGATAAAATGGCTATTCCCAAAGAATATTTGTTGCAAGGTTATGTTCATTGTTTCTTCTGTAGTTCGCAATTGTTTGCTTACACCGCAATCTTTATTCTTGAAAAGCACATTGACATGTCTTCAGTGTGAGTTAACAAAGTGGTATTGAAAGGTATTTCCTCCCACAGCACGGAAACACTTAAATTGCGCCACTGATATATTTACAATGAATTTTATCAACAGCTATCTCTAGGCTTAGATAAAAGATTTTCTGGTATATTGGGACCTAGCTGTGTATCTTCTACTGTATTAACAATTAGAAGGCAGATGATAGCCTTCAGCAGGATTATAATTAATAATCTGCTGCTTCCTCGGTTCCTTGAGAATTCACCATTTGGGGGATTTACTGCTTGCAGACATTTGCAACTGTTATTTTTCTTAAAGGAAAACCAGGACTATTTCTCAGGGGCACGGTGGACATCAGTGATGAATACGGCATTGTGTTTGATGATGTTTATGTAATACCTATAACACCTCCAAACCTCCAGGCTCTATGCGCCCCATCGATGCTGACCCCATGCGCATCCATGGTTTTAGTCACTCCACCATTAGTGACCACCTTTTCAGATGATGTGGCCCTAAGTTCCAGAATACTCTCCCTGAACCTCATTTCCTCTCTCCACCTCATTTCCCTCCTTCAATGTCATGGGGGGGGGGGGGGGGGGGGGGGGAGGGGGGGGGGGGGGGTGTTACCATTGACCAGAAACTGAACTGAACCAACCATGTAAATACTGTGTCTCCAGAAGAACATTTATACAGAGGAAAGTTTGAAGACATCAGCAGCAGAGCTGAGCATGAGTGCTCTGCCCAAATGCAAAAGTGAAACTACAACTGGGTTACATAACACATTTCCCTTCTTTCATGTCGTGATTTTATTCTTTAAAGGCACATTGCAGCATGAAACATCTATAAGATGCACTGCAAGAACTCACCCAGGTGATCTGACAACATCTTCCAAACCCTGACCTCCACCACAAAGAAAGACGAGGGCAGCAGATGCAGGGGAACATCAACACCGTGCGTTCCCCTCCAAGCCACACACCATCCTCACTTGGAGCTATATCGCCGTTCCTTCATTGTCGGCGGGTCAAAACCTTTGAAATCCCTTCCTTGACTGTTCCATGGATGTTCCTACAACATGAAATGAAAATCGCTTATTGTCACGAGTAGGGGAATGGGACAGTTCAGCGCCGACGTTTCAGCGCCGCCGTTTCAGCGCCGCCATTTCAGCGCCAGGACGTTTCAGCGCCAAATATTTCAGCGCCAAATATTTCAGCGCCAGGACGTTTCAGCGCTCATTCATTCAGAAATCATTCTTGAGTATGGTCACAGGTATGACACAGGTATACCAGCTTTTACACTTAGTTATTTGGTCGTTTCATCGTTCTAACTGTCTTTAGATTTTGTTGGAGTTTTATTATGATTACTGTTTAGATAAAGTTAGAGTTTTGTTAACAAGTTTTTATACTTACTTAGTTATTTGGTAAATTTCTTTTGGTAAATTTGGTAAGTTCCATATCTTTAAACCCATGGCTGAATCAGTGAAAAGCAAGCGAGGCAGAGAGAAGTTCTGTCATGAAGGTCTCCCACAGTCCAAAGATGTGCGGGTTAGGTGGATTGGCCATGCTAAATTGCCCGTAGTGTAAGGTTAATGGGGGGATTGTTGGGTTACGGGTTACGTGGGTTAAAGTAGGGTGATCATTGCTCGGCACAACATCGAGGGCCGAAGGGCCTGTTCTGTGCTGTACTGTTCTATGTTCTATGTTCTAAGGTTTTATATATCGTTTTGACAAAGAAAGCAAGAAACAAAAGCAAGTTAAGTTTTGGCGATACCATGAGGATGGTAGGTGCAAGGCCCGCATTCACACGTTAGAAAGAGAGGTGATCGAAAAGATCAACGAACATACTCATCCCCCATCTGTAGTTGCTATCGAAGTGGAAAAGGTCATAACTGATGCGAGAGACCGGGCTGAAAAGACTTGTGAGCCTCCAAGTACGATTATCAACAAATGCATTGAAAAAATGTCCGTGGCAGGTATGGCACAGTTACCAAACAGGCAGGCAATGCGAAAAATTATTCGTAGAAAACGAGACGAAGTTAATCAGGTCCCCGATAATCCAAGATCGATTCAAGAGCTTCAGTTACCTCATCAATACATGATCTATAAACCCACCCCAGAAACCGAGGAAAATTTCTGTTTAAAGAATAGTGGTACGAACAACGAACGGATTATTATATTTGGGAGAGAGAGTTGGTTAGAACACATGGCAACTTCCACGACTTGGTATGCTGATGGAACATTTGCGGTAGCACCACACCTATTTTATCAAGTTTATATCATCATGGTTAGGAAAAATAACGGAGTTCACCCTGTATTGTACGCGCTTTTACAAAACAAACAGTATGCGACCTATATGATGTTATTTGTGATGGTAAAAGAGATGATTACAAATGCAGGACCTGCCATTATCAATTGTGATTTTGAACGCGCTGCTTTTACCGCCATGAAAGACACCTTCCCCAACATAGAAGTAAGAGGCTGCCTTTTTCATCTGTCTCAAAATATACTGAGGCAGATAACTGGTTTTGGTCTCATGCGTTTATATAAGAGCAATCCCGATTTTGCATTACATTCGAAAATGATAACTGCCCTATGTTTTGTGCCAGTTGCTGACCTTGACAGTCACGTGGATTCTTTAGCAGGTAATTTACCGGAGGAGTTAATTCCGGTTTTAAACTATTTCGAAGACAATTATATCGGCCGTCCTAATCGCCGAGGAGCAGGCAGACGAAGTCCTTTATTTCCTACCGAGATGTGGAATATGTATCAAAGAACATTAGATGGGGATGACAGAACAAATAACTATGCTGAGGCGGCCAACAGGAGATTGAAAAGTGAACTGTTAATGTCACACCCAACTATCTGGAAGTTCATTGATGTCCTTAAGCATGTTCAAAAGGGAAGAGACGAGCACTTCGAGAAACTTTTAGCTGGCAATGAACCTCAATTAAAATTACTTAAATATAGAAAAGCTGATGAGAGGATATTGAGAATTGTTTCCGAATATGGTAGCAGGAATGAAATTGACTACCTTCGTTCAATAGGGCACAATTCAACAAACTAAATGCGTTTTTTCCAATGAATATCCAATGAATGTCCAATGAACTTTCCTTTTAATGATTGATTTTATGAACTTACAGATTTGTAAATTGTTTTAATGTACTGTTTTTGGATATTTATAAGTGGATCTTTTACAATAAAAACATTTAGTTAACACTTGAGTTTTATTTCATTTTATGAACTTACAGATTTGTAAATTGCTTTGTGCCAAACAAATTCTGTCATAACTATATGACAACATTGGAGAATTTTTTTTTCCTGGCGCTGAAATGTCCTGGCGCTGAAACGGCGGCGCTGAAACGTACCGCACCCCACGAGTAGGCTTCAATGAAGTTACTGTGAAAAGCCCCTAGTCGCCACATTCCGGCGCCTGTTCAGGGAGGCTGGTACGGGAATCGAACCATGCTGCTGACCTGCTTGGTCTGCTTTAAAAGCCACCGATTTAGCTGAGTGAGCTAGTCAAAAAGGTGGCTTAACAGCACATTCAAGGGTAATTAGGGATGGATAATAAATATCAGTCTGGCCAGTGGCACCAGTACGGCATGACCGAATAAGTCTTTTAAAAATTATAACTTATTTTGTTTCAGCTTGCATTTTCATATTTCATTTGCATACATTTTTACATCATTTTGTGAATTATTTCCATTCATCATTATGCGGGACCAACTGAGATGTTAGCCCATGTTAAAGGTGCTAAATCAATGCAAATCCTTACCGTTGCCGTTAATTTTTGCGATTGCATTTACGAAGGTATATGTTGGAATTCATTTCTTTGACGGTTCTGAGGGTGCTGATAATTGAGACGAGAATATTTCTGTGGGCCCAAGAAACAGAGATGCAGCTAATCTGGATCATTCAGGCCCCGCTCAGGAGCACCATACTTTGGGCATATGAGAGGAGGCCCTGTTGGGCTCCACGACACAGGCTGCATTCGAGTTGCCAAGCTCCACATTCAGAGCCTCTGCACGCTGCTGCACAGGGCCATCTGCTGCTCAATGATCTGCATGCAAAATCAGGATCAGCCACAGCACCTTCCACTGAAGTGAAGGTTGCCAGATTGCGAAGCCTTCGCACTCCCACATCCTTCCAAGTCGTCCCTGAAAACATCTGCCACGTTAATCAAGCTGAAACGTGAACGCATGCCAGAGACGTGACAGCCAGCACTGTGCTTTCTCCCCCATGGAGACCCAGTAGTCTCTTACTTCAAGTAAGTTTCGGAAGTGAGGGCTGGACTTTCTAGCTGCGAGGCAGGCTGTAGCCAGTTTGCAGATTGAAAGCCCAATTAGGTCCCAGTTCGAGCACCCCCAGGCATTTTTCCAGGAGCCAAGTTGCCCCTCCCCAACCCCCCCAAAAAGAACACCCAAAATCCTGCACCACATGGACACTGCAGCAGCCCAAGAAGATTCAGGGCAATACTGGCCGAGCCAGCCACACCCTCGTCTGTAAATGAATTGCAAAAAACATGCAGAGGTCGCCAGCCTTTTGGATGCAGCCTCCGTGTGACAGTCTGGGGGTGGGCTTATTGGGGGAGGGGGGAGGGTGTTTTGGTGGGGGTGTTATTGGAGCCAAAGTGGGAGCCACCAACTTGGGTGTCTCCATCTGCAGCTCCAACACTGCTGCCAGAGGGAATAACTCTCTGATCAGAGGGGCCAGTGTGCCTGGTCCCTCTCACAAATGTATTTGTTTACACCTCTCCGAGGTGCCCTTGCATTTCCCTACCCGCCTGCCAGTGGGACTTAGAACATAGAACATAGAACAGTACAGCACAGAACAGGCCCTTCGGCCCTCGATGTTGTGCCGAGCAATGATCACCCTACTTAAACCCACGTAACCCGTATACCCGTAACCCAACAATCCCCCCATTAATCTTACACTACTGGCAATTTAACATGGCCAATCCACCTAACCCGCACATCTTTGGACTGTGGGAGGAAACCGGAGCACCCGGAGGAAACCCACGCACACACGGGGAGGACGTGCAGACTCCACACAGACAGTGACCCAGCCGGGAATCGAACCTGGGACCCTGGAGCTGTGAAGCATTGATGCTAACCACCATGCTACCGTGAGGCCCCTAATGGTCAAATGCAGCCGCTCCTGCGATTGGGCTAACAGCCTCTTACCCTTAATCTGACGACTCGTCCAGAGGCAGCTAATTAAGAGGCCATCTATGGGAAAATAGTTCTGCCAATTCCAGATTAGCTTTCCTCAAGTGAGGTGTGCAAGATTCTCACTTGGTCGTGAAGTCAGGATCCCGAAGCCTAGAATATCTGACCTTTGCGGGTGAACGATACAATCCAAAAGCGTGACTGTCCTGCACTCGCGCCGATGCTTTTATCACTCAGGATGACGTCAGGTCGCGTCCCTGATGTCATCATGTCCAATCAGGATAATACGGGAGGTGGGCAGGCCTAGAAATCGGGAGCATGATCATCTTCTTCAAATTTAATTAAGTGGGATACTTTCAGTTCGTTCATGTTTGTTGACTCAAATAATATGTGGTGGTGGCAATTAAACATTTAGAGAGTGTGTTTGCAAGCCAGTTGTGATCTTGGAGTCTCCAAATTATACTTCTGTTATTTCGAGGTCTCATTTTTCCTGCTGAGCGGTGAATTTAGACCCTCACCAGACCTCAGCCTTCTGACTGAAAGGCAATATTCAGAAGGAGAGGTGATTACCTTTCGTTCTCAATGGACAGCTAGAGTCAACTTGGAAGAGCCAGAGGGTTTGTGGCAATTACAGGTCTTGCCAGGATCCAGGGTGCGAGTCCAACCCATCGCGACGGGGGTGTCGCTGGCTGAGCTCGCATTTGTTGCCCGTCCCTAATTGAACTAGAGGGGTCCTTTAAGAGTCAACCACATTGCTGTGGATCTGGAGTCAGATGGAGGCCAGACCAGGGAGTGATGGCAGATTTCCTTCGCTAAAGGACATTAGGGAATCAGATTTATTTTTACAACAATCGACAATGGTTTCATGGTCATAAGATTTTTATTCAATTCAAATGTCACCATTTGCCATGGTGTTATTCATACCTGGCTCCCTGGATGTTATGTATTGTAACCAATGCCCTTTGTCGAATGTGACACATGATTACATGGCACCAGAATCAGAGGCACTTGGGAGGTTTTCCCCCTCTTCCACCTTGGACTGTGAGCAAGCAACATCTCTGTAAATAAAGTCTGATAGCTGGTTAAGTAACCTATGGGATGCCAACCTGGTTATTTTTTGTCTCGACTGTGAAGCAGTTGAGGAGTGAGGAGGATACAGGCAGGCTGGTCAGATGGGCTGATCAACAGCAAATAAAATTCAAACCGATAAGTGTGCGTTGATGCGCTTGGGCAAGACAAACAAGGCAAGGGAATAGATGATGAACAGCAGGACCCTGGGAAGCACTGAGGATCAGAAGGACCTTGGTGTGCATGTACACCGGTCCCATAAGGTAGCAGGGCAGGTGGACACAGTGGTTAAGAAGGTAGATGGTATACTTGCCTTTATTATCTGAGGCATAGAGCTGAAGAGCAGGGAGGTATGCTGGAACTGTATAAAACGTTGGTTAGGCCACTGCATGAGTATTGTGTGCAGTTCTGGAATCTACATTACAGGAGGATTTGATAGCTGGAAAGGGTGCAGAGGAGATTTATCAGGATGTTGCCAGATTAGGGTTTTAGTTATGAAGAGAGATTGGATAGACTGGGGTTGATTTCCAAGGAGCAGAGGAGACTGCGGGGGGGACATGATTGAGATGTATCAAATTATGAGGGGTATAGATAGAGTAGACAGGAGAAACCTTTCCCCTTGATGGAGGAAACAATGACCAAGGAACATAGATTGAAGTGAGGGGCAGGTGAGTTGGTGGGGATATGAGGGAAAAACCTTTTCACCCAGTGGGTGGAAGGAGCCTAGAACACACTTCCTGAAAGAATAGTGGAGGCAGAGACCCTTCTGCCATTTAAGAAATATTTGACCATGCACTTGTGATGCCAAAACAAACCCATGAGAAAAGAGTAAGCCAGGAAGTAAGGGGGTAGACTGTAGATAAAAGAGTTACTTATCCAGCTGGGGAATTTTTTCAGCTGTGCCCCTTCGCATGTGACAGGCTGTAATGTCGGATCCTCGAACCCGTTGCTTTTGGGAAGCAACAGCCCAAAAATAAAAAATAACGTGACAGTAACCAAAATTGAGCAGATTTACAGCTGAATTGTTCTGATTTTTTTAAACAGATCGGTGTTTGCAAAAATAAAATGTTTTCTTAAAGCCAAGGTCCAACCAAGAAAATAATTATTTTAAAGAAACAACAAAATAGAGGCATAGCGTATAAGAGGAAGTGATGCTAAACCTCTACAAATCATTGGTCAGACCACATTTGGAGTATAGTGGTTAGTTCTGGGCACCTTATTTAAGGAAGGCTGTCAAAGCCCGAGAGAGAGTGCCGAGGAGATTTACTAGAATGAGCAGGCTCAATGGGCCGAGTGACCTAATTCTGCTCCTATGACTTATAGAACATAGAACATAGAACAGTACAGCACAGAACAGGCCCTTCGGCCCTCGATGTTGTGCCGAGCCATGATCACCCTACTCAAACCCACGTATCCACCCTATACCCATAACTCAACAACCCCCCCCTTAACCTTACTTTTTTTTAGGACACTAAGGGCAATTTAGCATGGCCAATCCACCTAACCCGCACATCTTTGGACTGTGGGAGGAAACCGGAGCACCCGGAGGAAACCCACGCACACACGGGGAGGACGTGCAGACTCCGCACAGACAGTGACCGAGCCGGGAATCGAACCTGGGACCCTGGAGCTGTGAAGCATTTATGCTAACCACTATGCTACCGTGCTGCCCTTTATGGTCTTGTGGTCTTATGATTTCAGGAATGAGAAATTTTAGGTACAAGGAAAGATTGGAGAAATTGGGCTTGTTCTCCTTGCAGTAAAGATGATTCAAGGCCGACCTTATAGAGGTGTTCAGAAGTCTGAATAAAGCCGTTGAAATGGCGCGCGGCGCGTGTCAGAGTGATGCCAGTTTGGAGCGGGCGGAGCATGGCGGACTGGCGTCAAACCGGCGCCGACTCCAATTTCGGCGTGAAAATCCATTCTCCGCCTGATCGCCGATCACAATTCTGCCGTCGGGCTACGGAGAATCCCGCCCACAATATCTATGCTGATCAAAGAACTGGAACTAGATGTATTATCAATGCAAGACGACACAGAGTGATTTTGGATCAACACAAAACTAAATGGGAACTAATTTAAAATAAAAGTAGATACAGGGGCCTCTATTCATCTCATGTCTGAAAATGTATATCAACGGAGCTCAAGAACTTATCATCAAAACCGCCTGATATAATCTTGAGAATTTATAAGGAAGAGGTGGTTCCAGTGAAGGGTTATATTTTGGTGCAAGTTGAAGTGAATGATCAATCTGAAAAATTGCCATTGCCTGTGGTAAAAGGAATCTTTCCTGTACTTTTTGGAAGAGCATGACTAAACAAAATCAAACTAAATTGGTAAGCTGTGAACCAATTAGTTAATAGAAAGAACACATTACAGAAAAGTAAAAGAAGATATTTGAAAGCACTTTAGGAGAAATGACAAGTTTCAAGGCACGATTAAAGATAAAACCTGATAGGACCACTGATTGCTTCAAGGCAAGAACAGTGCCATATGTAATCAAGCCAAAAGTCGAAGTGGAACTTGCCAAATTGATAAAAGGTCGAGTGATCGAGAGTGCGACGATGAGCGATTAGACAACCCCAATTGTTCCAGTGATCAAGCCAGATGGGTCAGTAAGAATTTGTGGTGACTTTAACATGACAATCAACCCAATGCTGTGTGCCGACCAGTATTCCTTACCATTAATAGAGGATGTTTTTTGCTGGATTGCCGAGTGGACAGAAGTTCAACAAGATAGATTTGATCCAAGCATACCTCCAGATGAAGAAGGTAGCAACTGAGACACAACCTTTTCTAACTATTATAACACACAAAGCACTGTTCAGGTACAAGCACCTACCATTCGGAATAAGGTCTACACGGACCCTATTCCAACATTCAATAGACTAAATCCTTATTGGCCTCAATAGTGTTCAATGTTATTTGGGTGACATTTTAATTGCCGGCTGGACTGAGCTAGAGCACCTAAAGAATTTAGAAGACACATTGCAGAACCTTGAAAAGGCACAATCTTCATATTGAGAGAGAAATGCTAATTTTTTAAATCACCAATAAGCTATTTTGGCCATGTAACTGATAAGGTCAGGCTCCACAAGGAACCCAAGACGATGACTGTGATTATAGAAGCGCACAAACTGCGAAATATATCGCAACTGAGATCTTTTTGGGGATTCAACAATTACTATGGAAAATTTAGTTCAAATCTCATTTTAAAACCACTCCATACTTTATTATGTGCAAACCAAGAATGGACTTGGGCAAAAGACTGTGAAGAGGCATATAATGAAGCCTAAAATGTGCTGAAGATATCGGAAGTCTCAGTTCATTTCGACCCTAAGTTTTTATTACAACTCACATGTGACGGCCTTATGGGGTGGGTTCGGTTGTCTCTCATTTAATGCCAGATGAAAATAAAATACCAATAGCTTTTGCCTCAAGAATGATGACAAGCATTGAACAAAATTATGCTCAATCAGAAATAGAAGCCTTGAGTATAATATTTGGAGTCCCATGATTTCATCACTACTTTTATGGAAGATATTTTACCTTGTTAACAAACTACAGGCTGTTAACAATGATTTATAGTCCAAACAAAGGAATGCTGTCTCTAGCTGCAAGTCATTTGCAGAGATGGTCCCTCATCTTATCAGTGCATAATTATGAGATTAAATACAAAAGATGTGAGCAACATGCGAAGGTCGATGCTCTATCCCGTTTACCAACGTGAGACAAAACCGAATCACAGGAGATCTATGTGAACCATGTGTACTTTTCCCAGGTCAATGGCATATCTATTACTGCATCTCAAGTGGAAAGAACATAAGGTCATATCCGATGATGGGTAAGGTCATAGACATGATCTGGAAAGGTATACCACTGGATAAACAAAGAAGGAATGTGGAATTCAAGCCGTACCGAACAAGGGTAAAGTAAGTAAAGTCACCATAGTCCGAGGTGACCATAGACTGTTTTCCCCTTTGAGGGGGAGAGCTGCCTGGTGGTGATTTGACCTGAGGATCACCACACCTCAGGCAAGGGGCAAGGTTGAGAAGGCGAGGCCTTCATGAATCACCTCAGCCGGTACGGGAATTGAACCCCTGCTGTTGGCCTCGTTCTGCAACACAAATCAGCTGTTTGCTAGCCAGGACTAGATTCACAGATTGAAGAAAGTGTAGGTCAATATCAGTCTTGACCTCGGTATGAAATACTCCATCTTTCCAACCATTTTATCTTCACAGTAGCCAAAGCCACCTTGGCAAAGACTACCTATCGATTTTGCGGACCAATTGCAGGAAATATGCTTCTTGTCCTGGTGGATACAATTTACAAATGGCCCAAAATAATGATAGTGAAGTGAACAACTACTGAAAAGACATTTGAACAACTGGACACAGTATTTGGCAAACCAGAACAATTAGCGACAACGGGACGCAGTTCACGTCAAAGGAATTAATGGACTATCTTCAAAACAATATCATAAAACATAAAAAAAATACACCTTATCATCCTTCCACAAATGGGTTGGCGTAGAAGCTGGTACAGTTATTGAAGGCTTCAATCAACGCATCAAAGGATGAAGGACTGTTACCTACGGGAGTAAACAAGTTTCTTGTTGCCTACAGAAACACTGGCCATGCAACAATCCAAAACCCGCCGGCAATATTGTTTTTAAAACAGAAGTTTAGAACCAAATTTGATTTGCTCTCACCACCTGAAACTATAATAATAATAATCTTTATTGTCACAAATAGGCTTACATTACACTGCAATGAGGTTACTGTGAAAATCCCCTAGTCGACACATTCGGGTGCCTGTTCGGGTACTCTGAGGTAGAATTCAGAATGTCCAAATCACCTAACAGCACGACTTTGAAACTTGTGGGAGGAAACCGGAGCACCCGGACCAAACCCACGCAGACACGGGGAGAACGTGCAGACTCCGCACAGACTGTGATCCAAGCTGGGAATCAAACCTGGGAACCTGCCGCATGAAGCAACGGTGCTAACTACTGTGCTACCATTCCGCCCACTACTACCATTGTAGAGCGACAGCAACAAAACCAAGTTACTCGCTGTGAACAGACATTGAAACTGTGAGGTTTTGAGAAAGAGTTTTAACAAGAAACTACTCTTGAAGTGAGAAGTGGGTACCTGCCACAATACTCGCAAAGGTGACGCCTATTTCTTATACGGTGCAAGCCGATGACGAGAGAGTTTGGAGGAGACACACCGACCAAACCCTCACATTGAAAAGAAAGTTTTCAGAGTTGTTAGAGGAAAAGCCAACATCTGACACTCAAGGTTTGGAAATGCCTGGACCTACGATCATGACTGAGTCGAGTTCAGATTCTACAACAGTTAAACCAACAGCATCTGTAGAGGCTGAAGAAGAACCAATTTTATTCGATGATGTTCCTGAGCCAAGTGTGGAACAGACCGAGAGTGTGAAAACAAAGACTCCTGAATGATGGATTGTGCCTCAACGGAACCGATGTCCACTTAAAATACTCTTGTACTGATGAGTGGATGTTATATAATAGTATAATAATAATCATACTTGGTTAAACCATCACTGTTCACTATGAGTAAAAGTTAAAAGTAATATTTATTGTACTATGGGAGTAAAGGGGGAGGAGGGATGTTATGTATTGTAACCAACAATGCCCTCTGTGCAGTATGTCACATGATTATATAGTGCCATCATCAGAGGCACTTGGGAGATTTCCTGAGTAAGCAGCACATCTGTAAATAAAGTCTCACAATTGGTTAAGTAACCTGCAGGGTGGCAAACTGGCTATCCTTTTCACTGTGAAATAAAGCGAAACCCTTATATTATAACCCTGGAGCATTACCCTGGGTTTCTGGAATGCCAGCCCAGTGACAATACCACTCTGCCACCACCTCCCCACCTATGCCACCCCCACAATGCACCTTCACTGAAATTGTTTACTTTTCCTTTTTTGTCTCTTCACGATGCCCTTGTCATTCCTTTGTCTCTCTGTACAGATTACCCAGCCAACAAAACCTTTGGAAATTGGGACAAAATCGCAAATGAGCTATCTATTTTGGCCACCTGACTGTCAACTCCTGGAGCCAAGCACGTCTCTGTTTATCCCCTGCTCCTTGATACTGCACCTCCAATCTTTAGCCAGGCTTTGCTTTGTAAAGACAACTATCTCATTGTAAAGCGCACCCTGCCAAGAATTTTCCAAAGGATAAATGCTGGCCGGCTATAAATTGTGGCTGCATCAGCATTTCAGACCATAAACGAATACAAATCTCATTGCATTAATACAATTTGCCATGTGAAATTTTAAGCAATCTATCGCAGATTGAAAATGACAAAATTATGTAAACTTAACAGTGATTGTTTGTGGAGATCAGACCATCCCCATTTAGCCTTGAAAATGCTGCCTGCAATTACAGCAGACAAAAGCTTAACTGCGGGACTTTCTTTGTCTGCAAATTTAAACAAAAGGATTAAGGCTTCTGTTTAAATAAAGGAATATCATGCAAACACATCTGTTAACATCGCAAACAATAATTTCCAAAGCTACAACATCAACAAAGCACCAGTCAGGCTTGCCAATTTGTATGTCAAAATAAATAAGTGGCCTTGATGGAGCATATTTGAGCAAAATAAACAAAAATCTGTAACTTAGCAAAGCCACACGAGTGAATCTGTCGATTTCTGCACAATGAAGAGTGCAAGGGTATCAAAATCTGTGACATCGCTTTTAGTACTCTTCACTGAGGTCCTGAATTCTCCGACTGTCAGGATTCTTTGGGCGAGATTCTCCCAAAACGGGAGAAATCGTAAAGCTGGCGTAAAACCCGGGCGGGTTTTACGGCAGCGCGCCCCTTCCTGACCGGGGACCGATTCTGGTCCCTGGTCGGGGCTAGCAGCCCGACGCCGTAGGCTCCGGCAAAACGGGCTTAACGAAAATCGTTAAGCCCGCTTGCCGGAGTTAGCGCCGGCTGACGCGTCATATGACGTCAGCCGCGCATGCGCAGTTTGGAAGACTCCAACCCGCGCATGCGCGGGTGACGTCATCGCGTTTTTGCGCGAAACCCGCGCATGCGCGGGCCGGGTTGCCCCTCAGCCGCCCCGCGAATGGATACTGCGGGGCGGCGGAAGGACAAGTAGTGCGCGGGCATCGTGTGTGGCAGACCAGGTGTGTTTGCCGTTCGTAAAAACGGCGTAAAGGGCTGGGACTTCGGCCCATCTAACAGCTGAGAATCGCTGCCGGCAGTAAAAAAACGGCGGCAGCGATTCGGGTCGGGACTTCGGCGGGGGGGGGGGGGGGGGGGGGGAGAATAGCGGGAGGACGGCAAAAATGTCGGGAAGGCCCTCCCGCTATTCTCCCACCCGTCGTGGGGGGCGGAGAATTTCGCCCTTTATTCCTGCTGGCAGCGCATCCCCGCGCATGGGCTTTACAGCGACTTGGGAGAACATCAATGGGTAATACCACTGACAAGTGGCGCGAAGAAATAATCCCACCGACAGCGAACAGCGGCCCGCCCAGAAACAGGTGGCTGACGGATTGGAGAATCGCGCCACGTGTTACCCAACATGGAAGGAGTAGAAAATTGGGCGGTAAAAAAAACATTGTTTGGACTTGTTAAATGTTCCTTCAGGGTATTTCACAGAGAATCGTATGTCGGAACAATTTGGGAGAATGTGGAACTGTTATTAATCAAGGAGAAAGATGTCAGCGAACATGCTTTGCTAATTTGCATCGTTCAAGGATACCTAGTTGAGGTTTGGAAAGCTAGCAGCTGCTCTTCAGAGCAAACCCACTGGGAACTGGTAAAGAAACAAAGAGAAGGCAGCACGGTAGCATTGTGGATAGCACAATCGCTTCACAGCTCCAGGGTCCCAGGTTCGATTCAGGCTTGGGTCACTGTCTGTGCGGAGTCTGCACATCCTCCCCGTGTGTGCGTGGGTTTCCATCCGGGTGCTCCGGTTTCCTCCCACAGTCCAAAGATGTGCAAGTTAGGTGGATTGGCCATGATAAATTGCCCTTAGTGTCCAAAATTGCTCTTAGTGTTGGGTGGGGTTACTGGGTTATGGGGATAGGGTGGAGGTGTTAACCGTAGGGTGCTCTTTCCAGGAGCCGGTGCAAACTTGATGGGCCGAATGGCCTCCTTCTGCGCTGTAAATTCTATGTAAATACTATGTAAGGAATGGAGTTGCATTTAGACAGTGCCCCTTCCACCCCCTCAAAGATCAAAAGCACCTTATTGACAATGTCTTCCAAAATACAGTGCCAATAAAAAATAGTTACCAACTTGATTAGGGTAGATAATTCAAATCTTGGCGAACGCTGTCGAACAATGTGATGACATCTATGTTGTTCAGGAGATTGGTGGTGTGAAACTCGTGTTCACCGCTCTTGGTCTCATCGTGTCCACCATCGTCACTTTCTAGTTTGTAAATTTCCTCGCGCGTGTGTCTCTTTTGGGATGCCGGATGGCTGTTCTTACAGCTTGAAGGTACCCATTGTGTATGGTCTCTTTGGATTGCGCACTGCTCCTTGTAGCTGCATCAACCTGTTCTTTAGTGCATTGCCACTGGCAATGGCCTTACACTGCCACTGCTGCAAGCCTTGCACAATTGATGGAAAAGCTTTGACAAAGGATCATCTGGACTCAAAACGTTAGCCCTTTTCTCTCCTTACAGATGCTGCCAGACCTGCTGAGATTTTCCAGCATTTTTTTCTTTTGGTTTCAGATTCCAGCATCTGCAGAAATTTGCTTTCAGGCCCTGTGTACACATTCTTGTAAATAAAGTTACTTTCTGCTTGACTCTACAAACTAGTGCTGGATTCTTCGTGGCCCTCACAAAGGTTTGTCCAGCAGATCTATCTGGAATCCTTCCATGAAATTGGGGTGCATCACAAACTCAACAAGCTGGATTCTCTGCTCTCCATTACCCCAACAGCGCACCCACGCCCGGGGATTTCCCAGGGCTGCCCACAATGGGAAACCCCATTGGCCACTGGCGGAATGGAGAATCCTGCTGCCGACTGGTGTGGTGGGAAGGTGAAATCCGCCCAACAATTCTGCCTGATAACTCTGTGTTTGACAAATCACAGTGCATATTCTTTTCTCTGCATCTGCTGACAAAGTGGTCTATGGATTCTGCAGGCTGTTGTCGAAATGATAAGAACTCTAGTCAATGAATATGGAAGTTTAACTTGAATCTGTGCCAGTTCACCAAGATAGTCATGAACCTTTGGGGACCCTTTAATAATAATAATAATCGCTTCTTGTCACAAGTAGGCTTCAATGAAGTTACTGTGAAAAGCCCCTAGTCGCCACATTCCAGCACCTGTTCAGGGAGGCCAGTACGGGAATTGAACCCGCGCTGCTGGCCTTATTCTGCATTACAAGCCAGCTGTTTATCCCATTTCTGCTGTTAATCGTGGTGTATTCAGCCTGCGTAGATCTTCATTCCCAATTGTCAGGTGAACCTTTATGGCTTGCATCTCTGTTCCATTTACCCCTGAATCAAGGAACCATAGCTGTTTAAATGTTTTGAATTAATTTAGTAGGCCAGCTTCATCCCAATTTAAATTGGAGACTTTTGTTGACATCCTGATAGTTTCCCTTTGACCTTCCTTCGTCTATAATACTTGGGATTATCAAGTCCATTGTGCCTCTTGAAGGGGGGAAGCTGCATTGAGACTCAGGGAGGAGCACTTCAGCAACTGGGAGGAGGCAGTTGATGAAGATTCCCCTGATGACCTTTTACGTAGCTGAGAGTATGGAAATCCCTCTGTAACTTCTATAGTTAGACTTTTTTCCTTTCTTAAAGATGGTCACAAATACGGCGTCTCAGGGACCACGTGGCATGCTCTCTTCCTTCCATGTGGGGATTCCATTTGCGCCACAGGCCTTGTTGCTTTTAAGCTGTCGGATGGCTTTTTTTACCTCACGGCGAGCTTGGGTTGAGCTGAGATGGTGGCGGGTAGCATGTTGCGGGATGGTGTCGAGGATGCTTGCGTCAAAAGCTGTGTCTTGGTTGAGGTGGTCTTCAAAGCACTGTCCACAGCGGGCATTGACTGCCTCTCTGCCTTTGATGAGCACCTCTCCGCTTTTGGCTCTCAGTGGGGTGGGCCTCTGGATGCTCGGACCGTAGATGATTTTGATTGCGCTGAAGAAGCTGCACACATCATGCTTGTCGGTGAGTTGCTGTATCTCCTGCACTCTATGCACCCACCATCTGTTCTTTAGGTCTCAGGTTTTTTGTTGTACCTCGGCCTTCAGTTGTCTGTCGGCTTGTTTCCTCTCACTCGAGTTTTGGTGGAGCTGCCACTTCAGGAACATGCCTTGCATTTGTGGTCAAGAGATTCTGGCTCTCCTGATAATTCTCATCAAACCAATCTTGGTGTTTCCTGGTCGCTCGTTCTTCTCAGGACCTTTGAGTCCAGCGACAATGTTCCTCTTGCTCCTGCCTGTTCCCCTACCACACCTGTGGTTGCTGAGCAATCAACTGACTCCAGTAAAGTGATGTCTTCATTTAAAAAAATCTTCCCACCTTCCTAATGCTACAATCTCCTCCAGTCCCTGAGAGATAGCTACACCCCTCGAATATTTGACATCTCTATAAATAGCCCCAATCCTAATCGCTTCACCATTGGTTGCCAGGCTTTCGGTTTCCTAAGCCCTGAGAACTTCATTCTAAACCTCTGCATCTCTATTCTTAACTTTCCTCCAATAGGGCACTCTTTGTAACCTTCTTCTTTGACCAAGAATATATTGCTCAAGGTCACATGTTGTCTGATAGCTCTCTGAAGTGCCTTGGGACGTTTGCCTACATTTGAGGCGCTCTATCAGCAAAGCAGTTGTTGTGTTCCCCTGGCTTGGATCTCCAGATTCTATTAAGAAGTCAATGTTCCATTGACCAAATGTCACAAAATAAATCTTGGCAGTGTGGAAAACAACATGACATTGATGTGTTCAAGTGCTGTACTTCCACGCATAACAAACTTGCAAGTTTTTAGGTCACAGTCAACTGAACTGTCTCTTTTAACAAGTGGGAATTTAATGAGTTCAAATCGTTTAAATCAAAAAAATTAATACACATTATAGCTTCAATGCTTAAAATGATATGTTAGAGGAAGCCTATTATCTTAGTCATTTTGCAGAAATTATTCTACTGCATTGCAACTATAATTGATCCCTTTTATCAGACGTCATCTACTAAATTACTTCTGAATGTCAACTGCACAATCAATCACAGTATTGACTACATTTTATGCCTAACAATTTTTCTTGCTGCAATCTCATTCCAATTTGAATACTATTACATTTTATTCGTGGGCTCTTGACTCTAATTTGGTGCCTGATTATCTTACAAGGCACCTGCCTTGTTTATGCAGTGTGTCTAATTGCGGCTTCAATGAATAAAATGTATTAACATTGTTATCACTCAAATATCTGCGTGATAAGGCCGCAGTAATGAATGTGTTTGTGCAGCCATAAGGTCAAATGAAAGTTGCATACTAAGTGGAGCTATTTCAGAAACACTGTTTTCTCTTTTTTCAGAACTTAGACATGCCAGTACAGCGGGACGACTAATATTACTGCAAAACATTGTTCAGTGCAGTCTAATGTCGATGTATGCCGGCTCTACATGGCTGCGCGCAAGCAGAAATTAAATCCGTTTCGGGGGGGAAAAAAATATACCGTGAATGGCATTTTGTAAAGTGATACATAGTGCTATTATCGCACAAGGTGGTTCTGCACTGCATTTGAGACATCCATTAGCTGGCCCATAATGTTTGGGCTGAAGAAATCTTAGTTGGTCCCACCTTGTGATTTAAAAGCCAGTTCCGATTTGTTTAGTGATGTGGGACACAAATGCCTAATGCCTCATGAGGAGGAATTTCTTCAGCCAGAGGGTGCCGAATCTGTGGAACTCTTTGCCGCAGAAGGCTGTGGAGGCCAAATCACGGAGTTTCTTTAAGACAGAGATAGATAGGTTCTTGATTAATAAGGGGATCAGGGGGTTATGGGGAGAAGGCAGGAGAATGGGGATGACAAAATATCAGCCATGATTGAATGGCGGAGCAGACTCGATGGGCCGAGAGGCCTAATTCTGCTGCTCTGTCTTATGGTCTTATGGCCTCTGATAAGAGTACATAAATAGGAATGTTCCTGTGAAACACACCCGTTTCCTCACACGCATTTTGTGCGATTACAAGAGAGGTTTAATTTTGCATCGGGCTTGGGTGGGTGAAAGTTTTACTTGCCCTTGAGTCAGAAGGTTGTGGGTTCAAGTTCCACTTCAGAGGATTGAGCACAATATACCGTATGCTTCACCCGCTGTCTATGTTTAAGTATTTTCATTACATCATCCTTATGTATTTATCGTATGTTCTATGTTTTCATGTGTGGAGCAATCTGCCTGGACTGTATGCAGAACAATACATTTCACTGTGCCTCGGTACATGTCAAAATAAATCTAAATCGGAATCTAAAATTGAGGCTGACTTGGCCCGTTCAAGCTGAAGTATTGGAGGTGAGGTTCTTGGATGGGCTGTCAAACGGAGCACTTGTCAGCTCTCTCAGGTCAACGTACAAATTGCATGTACTATTTTGAGGAACAGCAGGGACTTCTTTCCAATGACCTGGCAACTCTCAATATGGCTGTCTTTTTTTAAATTCATTGACGGGATGTGGTTATCACAGGCTATGTCAGCATTTGTTACCCGTCCCTAATTACCCTTGAGTTAGTAGTGGTGAGCTGCCTTCTTGAACCACTGCAGTCCATGTGATGTAGGTACACCTGCAGTCCTGTGAGGGCGGGAGCTCCAGGATTTTGACCCAGCGACAGTGAAGGTTTGGGGATACAGATCAGGATGGCGTGCGACTTGGAGGGAACGTGCATCTGGTGGTGTTCCCAGCAAATGCCCCTCTTGTACTATGAAGGGGATGAGGTTGTGGATTTGGAAGGCGCTGCCGAAGGAGTCTTGGGCTGCTGCAATACATCTTGTAGATGTTACCCATTGCTGCCACTGTCCATCGGTGATGGAGGGAATGGATGTTGAAGATGGTGGATGGAATGGGCTGCTGTGTCCTGGCTGTGTCTAGCTTTTTGGGTGCCCTTGGAGTTGCACTTGACCATCCAGGAAAGTGGGAAATATTCCATCGCATTCTGACTTGTAGATAGTGGACATACTTTCTTGTTAACATGAGGTGGAACTGGGGCAGCACAGTAGCACAGTGGTTAGCACAGTTGCTTCACAGCTCCAGAGTCCCGGGTTCGATTCCAGACTTTGGTCACTGTCTGTGTGGAGTCTGCACGTTCTCCCCGTGTCTGCGTGGGTTTCCTCCGGGTGCTCCCGTTTCCTCCCACAGTCCAAAGATCATAGAATTTACAGTGCAGAAGGAGGCCATTCAGCCCATCGAGTCTGCACCGGCTCTTAGAAAGAGCACCCTACCCAAGGTCAACACCTCCACCGTCTCCCCATAACCCAGTAACCCCACCCAATACTTAGGGCAATTTTGGACGCTAAGGGCAATTTATCATGGCCAATCCACCTAACCTGCACATCCAAAGGATTGGCCATGCTAAATTGCCCCTTAGTGTCCAAAAGGTTAGGTTGGGTTACAGGGATAGGATGGCGGCGTGGGCTTAAGTAGCGTGCTCTCTCCAAGGGCAGTTGCATATCTCTATATCATTAATCCAGGTCTCTGGATCATTAATCCAGGTCTCTGGATCACTGTTTTAACAACAGCACCCCAATGCTCGGCCCATTGAGTCTGTTCCGCCATTTAATCATGGCTGATATTTTTCTCATACCCATTCTCCTGCCTTCTAATTACCAAATTGCATTTAGGTCTCAAGAAGCAATAGCAACCTGCATTTATATAGGACGCGATTCTCCGACCCCCACGCCGGGTGGGAGAATAGCGGGAGGGCCTCCCGACATTTTTCATGCCCTCCCGCTATTCTCCCCCCCCTCCCCACGCCCGACCCACGCCACGAACGGCGAGCGGCGATTCTCCGAGGCCGATGGGTCGAGCGGCCGGGCCTTCACGCCCGTTTCACCACGGCA
Source organism: Scyliorhinus canicula (assembly GCF_902713615.1). Lineage (NCBI taxonomy): Eukaryota > Metazoa > Chordata > Chondrichthyes > Carcharhiniformes > Scyliorhinidae > Scyliorhinus > Scyliorhinus canicula. The sequence goes on from NC_052147.1 coordinate 267,732,087, forward strand.
GCAAACACACCTGCTCGCTGCCATCGTGAAACCGGCGCCAGATGCCCGTTTGGGGCATCTAGATGCCCGATTGGCACGGGGGCACCACGACTCTGCTCAGGAGGGGAGAGGCCCGCGATCGGTGCCCACCGATCGTCGGGCCAGCGTCCAAAACGGACGTACTCTTTCCCCTCCGCCGCCTGGCAAGATGAAGCCACCACATCTTGCCGGGCGGCTGAGGAGAAAGGTGCCAACTGCGCATGCGCGGGTTGGCGTTGTCCAAGCTGCACATGCGCGGCTGACGTCATCGGCCGCGTCAGCCACCGTGACGCTTGACCTGCGGCCTTGACGACCGTCGTCAAGGCCGCGCCGCCGTGACGCACGGGGCCATGCTCCTAGCCCCGCCCGGGGGGGAGAATCGGCCCCGAAAGTGGCCGTGAAGGCTGCCGTGGGTCACGGCCTGTCCCACGGCAGCCTTTACGATTCTCCGCATTTGCGGAGAATCGCGCCCTTGGTACCTTTAACCTAGTAAAATGGTCAAATGGATTTTATTGCAATAAAATGACTTCTTCACCTCCTGTACCAGCTGTTCAACTTTAATCCAGTTTCAGAGACCATAAAACCATAATATACAGGAGCAGAATTAGGCCACTCGGCCCATTGAGTCTGTTCCGCCGTTTAATCATGGCTGATATTTTTCTCATACCCATTCTCCTGCCTTCTCCCCATAACCCCTGACCCACTTATTAATCAAGAACCTATCTATCTGTCTTAAAGACACTCCGTGATTTGGCCTCCACAGCCTTCTGCGGCAAAGAGGTCCATAGATTCACCACCCTCTGGCTGAAGAAATTCCTCCTCATCGCTGTTTTCAAGGATCGTCCCTTTAGTCTGAGATTGTGCCGTCTGGTTCTAGTTTTTCCTACAAGTGGAAAAATCCTCTCCACGTCCACTCTATCCAGGCCTCGCAGTATCCTGTAAGTTTCAATAAGATCCCCCCTTATCCTTCTAAACTCCGAGTACAGACCCAGAGTCCTCAACCGTTCCTCATATGACAATACGAGAGTCTGATGATTGTAATTTATGGTTTGTGACATTCGGCTCCACTTAATTGAACTGAGTCTTATAGTACTCTCATGCCAATTCCAATTCTCTTCCCACACTTGTTGGTGCACTAAGGCAGACTTTCATCCATTTCCAAGCTAGTAATTCCCAGAACAGGTCGCTTGTCTGTTGCCAGGGGCTTGTAGCTTGAGGGGTGCCTCTCCACATCAAGCGTGGCTGACTAGGATCCTCTCGCACTCTTACCGCCAGCCATTTGCGAGTTGGAAGGATTTACAGCTTGACACACTCAACCTGTTATGAAGGATCTTCCTTTACCATAAAGTCCTGGGGTGGGACTTGACACCGGTGCTTCTGTCTCAGAGGCAGGGAGGCTGTTCACTGCGCCACAAGACCTCCTACAGTTACTCTCATAGGTCATGGAAATTTTATATAATGTGCAGTATATGACTGAAAATTCTGGTCAAATACCCAACCAACCAATGGCCGCCATTAAAAGGTATCCAAAGTATTTTCCAACATTCTCCAGTACTTTCTGTTTTTATCCAAAGTATTCTTTGACAAAGAGTCATCCAGGCTCGAAACGTTAGCTCCCTTCTCTCTCCACAGATGCTGTTAGACCTGCTGAGATTGCCCAGTATTTTCTGTTTTTGATCCAAAGTCTTGAGTTTGGGTGACCTGTTGTAATCCTGAGGGATGGTGCAATATTACAGTTTCATATTTAAATGTTGGTTTCACCTGGAGTAAATAGGGTCAAATAGAGTATTATGATTACAATTTATGTTCATAATATGTGTGATTAGCTCAGTTGGCTGGATGCAGTACAATGCCAACAGCGTGGGTTCAATTCCCATATCGACTGAGGTTATTCATGAAGGCTTGCCTCCTCAACCTTATTTATACACAAGTTTTAGGATAAACATTGATTACAAAGTACATCCTAATCTACAATGCACTCATGAACACAAAGTCCCTTATAAGTACGCATGATGACTCTGGACAAATACACTCTCCACTCTGGTCCCAAGTGAATGTTTGTGGACGTCTTCTCACAATCCCCCAGAGGATTGTCGTGTGATAGTTTCCAAACTCCACTCTCAAAACCACACTTTAAAATCTTCTCTCATAATTATACTTTTCCTTCGCAGATTGCATTTGGAAATCCAGTCCAGGTTTTGCAAATGATTCTTTTAACCCAAGCTTCCACTCCACTTTCAATGGGTCCTGTTCAGGATTTGTCACCGAATGTTTCCTTTGTCTTAACTGCTTTTACACAAACTCCGAGATCCAGACACCGGTTTACATAGTTATTTCAACTCATGTTACACAGGCTGCAGTAAAATCTCACAAACCTGAAAATCACTTCAGATATCTTTCTGGCATCTCAGCGTTCTTCCCACCTCTGTCAGACTTTGCTGAACAGTGCTCTAGAACCTATAACCTCAGACTTCTTGGAAACCTCTCTTCATTCATCTAGCTTTCTTCGATCTTTAAATCTCTGCTCTTGATTTCTGAACTATTACTCAATGTGATGGCATTTCTTCTGGCAAAGCTGAGAAAGATGTTCCCTCTGTAGCATCCTAAAACAATTCCTTCTTGCAAAGCTTTGAGAGCTGCCTTCTCTTTCAGGATCTATCTCCAACTGCAATCAAATTCGCTAAACTAAAACTTAAAAGCTTCTCTTCATTATAAGATCCCAGTTGCTGAGTAATACACACATGCTTATGCCTTTTACTTATTCTTCATGCGGTAGCTATCACTGGTTTAGGGGCTGGTTTAGCACACTGGGCTAAATAGCTGACTTTTAAAGCAGACCAAAGCAGACCAGCAGCACGGTTCAATTCCTGTGCCAGCCTCCCCAAACAGGTGCCGCAATGTGGCGACTAGTGGCTTTTCACAGTAACTTCATTGAAACCTACTTGTGACAATAAACACTTTTCATTTCATTTCACTAAGCACAATCGAAACTTAATTGGAACTTAACCAACCCCCACACATACAAACATCTTTGTTCAGCATCAATCTAACGATAGGTATTATCCTTCCAGGCACAGAAACATTAAATGAAACCTACTTAAATCTTTTATTTCAAATGTTTACAAATACAAATGTAAATCCGTTAAAACTACCTTTATTTTGTTAACATTGTGCTCCTTAAAACTAGTCTTGAAAGTTCGACAAAACCATTTACTTTGGGTATTTTCAGGGATTCTCCTGATCTCTAACCTCAACTTTACCAAGTGTTTGGCCAGATGTCTGGAGGAAGAGATAGAGTAGGTGGCTGTTAATTTGCACAGCTTCCATTGACCCATCACCCATCTATTCGCTAATCTACATTGACCTCCAACTACAACTCATGGCCATGCCACAATTCAAATTCTCACCCTCATTTTCAAATCACTCAATGGCATCAGCCCTCTGCTAAATCTCGTTGAAGTATCCTCCCGCAGCTCTGCACTCCACTAATTCTGCCTGAAAAATCTAAAATTCCTTCTCTGATACCAGTCCAGTAAAATCTTACAATTATTTCTAGTGGTGCAACATTTGACTAAAATCGTCCTCAAGAGTGCACTTGTAATTGGTCGGGTGGTTTAGGATCTGGTTTAGCTCAGTGGGCTAGACCGCTGGTTTGTGATGCAGAACAAGGCCAGCGGCGCGGGTTCAATTCCCGTAAAAGCTGAGAATTCTGAATTTTCCCTCTGTGTACCCGAACAGATGCCGGAATGTGGCGACTTGGGGCTTTTCACAGTAACTTCATTGCAGTGTTAATGTCAGCCTAGAACATAGAACATAGAACGATACAGCGCAGTACAGGCCCTTCGGCCCTCGATGTTGCACCGACATGGAAAAAATCTAAAGGCCATCTAACCTACACTATGCCCTTATCATCCATATGCTTATCCAATAAATTTTTAAATGCCCTCAATGTTGGCGTGTTCACTACTGTTGCAGGTAGGGCATTCCACGGCCTCACCACTCTTTGCGTAAAAAACCCACCTCTGACCTCTGTCCTATTACCCCTCAATTTAAGGCTATGTCCCCTCGTGCTAGCCACCTCCATCCGCGGGAGAAGGCTCTCGCTGTCCACCCTATCTAACCCTCTGATCATTTTGTATGCCTCTATTAAGTCACCTCTTAACCTTCTTCTCTCTAACGAAAACAACCTCAAGTCCATCAGCCTTTCCTCATAAGATTTTCCCTCCATACCAGGCAACATCCTGGTAAATCTCCTCTGCACCCGTTCCAAAGCTTCCACGTCCTTCCTATAATGAGGCGACCAGAACTGTACGCCTACTTGTGATAATAAGGAAAATTTAATTTAGGTGGAATTTTGGTGTAAACAATATGCCTTACGTCCTGCAGATGGGTACATTGTCCTTTTTCATTGTGGTTGTTTTGTTCGGTTCAATGAATTCATCAGTGTAAACGTAAACCGTGTTATCGGCCTGTGTATCATGACGGATGGCATAATGTCGCACAGAGTCTGGCTGTGGCATTTGCTGCTGCACAATTTGGTATTTGGATGCTACTGATGAGTTCTATATAAAGAATGCTATCTCCCAGAACACTGCAATAGCACCATCCACCAGGAATCTCAAATGTCCTCCGTTATTACGATCAATAGAGAAGTCTGATACAAAGCATAGATATCATCTGAGGCATACTATAGAAGCTTAATATGAGGCACCAGTTTGTCCCCTCACCACCTGTTGGCTGATCACTGCTCCTAGATCCGTTACATATCTGTTTAATATAGTTTTAGTATACCAGCAGTTTCTGGGATGAGCAGATAACAGTCGACAGGGCAGCAGACTCGAGCTGTGTCCTCTGCTGTGAATCAAAGCTCTTGCTTTTGTAACAACAGGGCTGCCAAGACAACAAGGTGAACAGCAGCCCACAAGTGACAAACTGACAGATTTTCAAGTGTGAGATAATCATTCGTTAAATATAAATTTTCTGTTTACTGGTAAAATTGCCACTTTCAGGATATGCTCTGGCTTTCAACACCTTTGTCAGTGCGAGCAGGTTGTTCAAATCAACATTACAAGAAAAGCTGCATTGAAATTAAGAAATCTCTTGCTTCGCTCCCACATTACCTCATTATTCAGTGAAAGTGCCCTGAGAAACTATGCATGATCTAGCACACTCCTCCATAATCTGAAAACTGGGAAATAATCTGGTGGTGTCTGGTCTCAATCCTGAAGCAAACATTATAGGCTGACCTCATGGAGACAGTTTCTCCATCTGTCCTTTGCAAAACTATCATTATTTCGGGCGGCATTGTAGCACAATGGTTAGCACAGTTGTTTCACAGCTCCAGGGTCCCAGGTTAGATTCCCAGCTTGGATCACTGTCTGTGTGGAGTCTGCATGTTCTCCCTGTGTATGCGTGGGTTTCTTCCGGGTGCTCCGGTTTCCTCCCACAGTCCAAAGATGTGCAGGTTAGGGGGATTGGCCATGTTGAATTTCCCTTTGTGTCCAAAAAGGTTAGGTGGGGTTATTGGGTTATGGGATAGGGTGGAGTTGTGGGTTTAGGTAGGATGTTCCTTCCAAGAACTGGTGCAGACTCAATGGGACGAACGGCCTCCTTCTGCACTGTAAATTCTATGGTTCTATGATTATTGGGGTGGGTAGACTGGACTTGGGGGCGGGGGGTTTGTGTGTGTGTGGCGGATGGACTCCCTCCATTGGGAACTCCTGTCTCAAGTGTCTTTGGAGATTCTTACTATTATGTTAGCATAGGTGCATCTGGTCAGACAAGTTCATCAGTGATGTGGGGGCTGGTGAGGCTTCCAGGCTGGAACTGAGGTTTGCTTTTCCGACAAAGGCCTTGGAACTTTGAGGAGTGAGGGATGGCGGACCCATCCCCAATAATAATCCACCTGAATTTCCAACCTTAAGGAAAGGGTGGACAGGCTTCATCTGATACGCAAACATCTGATTTTCACAGAGTCACGTCGGAGGTTTGGAACTGGTACGTCACAATGCCCGAGTTGCACTGCTCCGGAGATTTTTAACTTCCTTAACTTTTCCTCATTGTTTATATTCCTGATGAATATAACTGTGATGAATGTAAGAAATTGTCGTATTTTATATTTTTTTCAATACTGTTATTAAAACTTGGGTTAAGATTTATAAAAGTGAGGAAATCATTGAATTTGCAGATTAAGTGTTCCGCTAATCAAATATTGTTTATTTAAAGGACAACTGGAGTGTAGATAATTTCTGAGGGTTATTGTGTTTGGCCCCGGCTGAACAGGCTATGCAACATCTTGTGGGAGGAGACAGAAGGATACTATCTGGCTACAGATTATGTAATTAAGGGGAGGAGCCATGTCTGTCGAAAAAGTTAGTTCTTCCTGGAATTTTAATCTGAACAGGGAGATGTTTCCGTTTTGGTCCTGAAATATTCTCTCTCCAAAGATCCTGCACAGAGAAAATCAAGTAGAAACCTCTGTTGTTAGCTTTATTCTTGAGTAGTATTTGAGCTGTGTTGGTTTGCTTAATTGGAGTAAAGAGGCAGATTTAGGAAGTAAGTTCAATTGTCTCTTTTACTTAAGAACTGTTGTAACTGTTAACTGTAAATCTATTTCTCTGACGCCAATGTGGTGTTTAAATTAAAGTTTTTTTCATATATGAGATACATATGGGTCAGTGTTATCACTCCTATTTCCTCACTGTTTTACAAATTGCAAATAGTTTGGATCTCTTAAAGGATCCTAACAAAAATTGGGTTTCTTATCCTGGATTCTAAAACAACAAAGTATTTTTAACATGAAACAGGATATTTGGCCCAACACATCCATGCTCGTATTTAGGTTCCACATAAGACTGCTTTTTATAATTTGTTCCTGGATTATGGGCATCATTGGCAATTAAGGACAGCATTTATTGCCCATCATTAACTATCCTATTCTTTAAGCAGAAGGATTTTTGTGTCGCAGTTTGGTACAACCGAGTAGCTGGCTAAGCCATCTCAGAGGGCAGTTAAGAGTTAACCACATTGCTGTGTGTCTGGAGACACCAGACCAGACAAGGACAGCAAATCTCCTGCCCTAACTGACATAAGTGAACCATTTGGGTTTTGGCAACAGTCTCGTCATCTCACGGTCATCATGACGAAGATCTAGTATTTTTATTGCAAATTTATTTAATTGAATTTAAAATCCCCTAGTTGTTGGTTTTGGTCTCCAGAGCATTAGCACAGGTTTTGTATTATTAGTCGAGTAACCCAATGCTACCATTCCCAGACCATTCCAGCCCTTTCCATTTAACCCCATCAACATCTCCTTCTATGCTTTTCTCAGTCATACGTTTATCTAAATTTCCCATAAATACATCTACACTGGTCATCTCAACCACCTCCTGTTGTGGAATGCACCACATTTTAACCAACGGGGACGTTCTCGAATTATCTACTGGGTTTTTAATGACTATATCATATTTCTGTCCCACTCAAGTTCAAACATGTTGGGTTGGATTCTCCGTTCCCCCAGCCACATGTTGTTCAGCAGTGCGCCGCCTGCTGGTGGCACAAATCTATCTTCCTGCCTTTTTGTCAATGGGATTAAAGGGACGATCCTTTAAAGCAGAGATGAGGAGGAATTTCTTCAGCCAGAGGGTGGTGAATCTGTGGAACTCTTTGCTGCAGAAGGTTGTGGAGGCCAAATCACTGAGTGTCTTTAAGGCAGAGGTAGACAGGTTTTTGATCAATAAGGGGATCAGGGGTTATGGGGAGAAGGCAGGAGAATGGGGATGAGTAAAATATCAGCCATGATTGAATGGCGGAGCAGACTCGATGATCCGAGTGGCCTAATTCTGCTCCTAAGTCTTATGGTCTTGTGGTCTTATGGATTTTTCATTGAAGTCACCCCATGCTGCCGGGAAAACCACGGGTGGGGATGCGTTGCCAGCAGGATAAGAGAATTCCAAAGGCCAGAGACAGCCGTCCATTGTCTACATCGACCCTATCAGATCCTTCAATATTCTCCTTTGTGTGGGGCAGCACAGTGGTGCCATGATTAATATTGGTGCCTTACAACGCCGAGGTCCCAGGTTCGATCCCGGCTCTGGGTCACTGTCTGTGTGGAGTTTGCACATTCTCCCCGTGTTTGGTGGGTTTCGCCCCTACATCCCAAAGATGTGCAGGATAGGTGGATTAGCCACGCTAAATTACCTCCTAATTGGAAAAAATGAATTAGGTACTTTAATTTTTTTTTTAAATAAGTAAAATATTCTCCTTTGTGTGATAGGTGAACCAAATTTCTTTGAAAATAATATATTTATTACTTTAAAAAAAATTTAAAAAAAAAAAAAAAAATTTAGATTACCCAATTATTTTTTCCAATTAAGGGGCAATTTAGCGTGGCCAATCCACCTACTCTGCACATTTTTGGGTTGTGGGGGCGAAACCCACGCAGACACGGGGAGAATGTGCAAACTCCACACGGACAGTGACCCAGAGCCGGGATCGAACCTGGGACCTCAGCGCCGTGAGGCGGTTGTGCTAACCACTAGGCCACCGTGCTGCCCGTATATTTATTACTTTACTGGAATAAATAATCTTTTCCTATCTTCGCCAAGCCAGTGAAAGCCTTTCTCTGGTACAGTGAACAATTTTGGCTCGCCTGTCCACACACATTCTCACTTTGTATTTACTCCTCCACTTTGGGAGTTGATTTGGGGAGCTTAATGACATAAGCAGCACAATGTAACTAAATGTTGTTTGTTGTCATTGTTCATTCCTGTTCTTCTCGTAAATCCCAATGTTCCTTTCCTTTTACATGCCGGCATTCCTTCCAGACTATCAGTTTCTATATTTGTCCAGGAATTAGTCAATTTGTCATCATTCTATAAACGTCCTGTTTGAATCGACATCAGTCAACCATAGTCACGAACCTACACTTTACTATTTAAACATTTTGAAATCCTAGCCACCCATAGCTGGCTGTGACACTTGAGAAATTGTGCACACAGACTAGCTGTCGGGGATGACTTAGCCGGAAGCGTTTTGAGCTCCAGAAAGTTGTTAGCGCATGTCCTCCCGCGACTCTACACCGCTGTGTACCATTGAGGGAGCGCTGTAGTGTTGGAGGGACTCACTTTTGGATCAGAGATTAAAATTGCCTCTCCTTTTGAGGTGGAAATAAAATAAACCATAGCACTATTTGAAAGGAGAACAGTAGAGTGGTCTTGTACAATATTTATCCCTCAGCCAATACCACTAATTATAGATTATGTGGTCATCATATTAATGGTGCATTTGGGACTTTGCAGTGTGCAGTGACTACACTTCAGAAGTAGATTAGTCCTGTAGTTGTGAAACCTGCTATATAAATGCAAGCCTTGCTTTATTTTACTCCCAGAGAGAGGCTTCATTCAAAGGAAGATGATGTAGAGAATGGATCATGTATTGACCTATGGCTGCCTTTTGCTGCTATTGAGTCAGGCTCCCCACAGAGTTTAGAATTGCGGAATTAACTTTTATGAGCCCAGACCTTAATGTAGCTTCATCTAACATTTACTTGTGCAATTTAGCATTGCAAATTTAATCTAGGTGATGAAACACATTAACTTCAAGCTTCACTCGAATGCCTTTTATATGATGAGGATGCCAAACCATTTATCTCTCTTAACTCACCACCTCCAATACAAATCCAACCTTTCCTGACTTATTCTTCAATGAGCCTATCACACTCTTCTTGGTGCCGGGTTCTCGGGTGTCATATTTCGGTCGGGGGCGGGGTGGGGGGGTGCACCAAAGATCTCCTGGAGAAGGGGCTCCAACCTGGAGGTTGCCAGCTAAGGATTGTATGGCAATTACTCAGGAAGTGCAAACTTCATTTGGGAACAGGGAATGCTGTAAAAACTCAGCAGGTCTGGCAGCATCTGTAAGAAGTGAAAGCAGAGTTAATGTTTTACGCCCTTTTGGCTCCTCATCAGAACTAAACAAAGGAAGAATAACAAGTTAGATGTTAAAGTGTAGCTGTGAGAGACTGCAACAAAATGTAGTAACTTTATGAACAAAAGACCTGGTTTGGGAGGGGGCGGTGGGGGGTTTGCATGGAGGCAATAAATGTACAGGATATTTTTTAAAAAGAGGTTTAAGATGGAGGAGAAAGGTCACAATATAAAGCTGCTGAATTCAATGTTGAGACCCGAGGGCTGCAACGTGACCAATTATGAGATGAGATGCTGCAATAGTCACCTGGAAAAATTTAGAAGAATTAAAACCACCTCTAGCTTCTGATTAACTATTGTACAGACCCAAACCGACCAGGGGATACCCCACATTCCAAAACCCTCATGGGACACCCCTTACTCATGACTATTCCCCCAATGGGATTCCCCTCCTGTCCACCACAGGATTCCACCCATCCTCCGCATGGGATTCGCCCCAACCCCAGTCTATCCCCCCCCCCCCGAGGTCTGCCCCGACCCGACAGCCCCCCTAACTGTCCGACCACCCACTGCTGACTGCGCAATGTTTAAGCTGTAGGAAATGTCTGATGATTGAGTGGGAGAAAAAAAAGGTTGATGTAGTGTACTTGGATAACAGACTTGTGAGTAAAGTTATAAGCTCATGGAATAAACGGGACAGTAGCAACATGGAGATTGAATTGACTTGAGTGTCAGAAAGTAAGGTTTTTGAATGTTTTGGAAAAGGTGGACGGCAGATAAAGTTCAACATAAAATATGTGAAGGGATTCATTTTGGTTGGAAGGACATGGAGAGACAATATAAAGTAAAGGGTACACTCTGAACATGGTGAAGGAGCAAACGGTCCCGGGTATATTTGTGCATGTCGTTGAGACTCTTAAGCTTTATTAATGGGGGAATAAACTATGCGAGGAAGGAGATTATGTAGAACTTGTATACAACACGAGTTTGGCCTCAGTTGGAGTATTGCTTTCTGTTCTGGGCACTGCGCTTTAGGAAGGATGTGAAGGATTGGAAAGAGTGCAGAAAGAATTCACGGGAATGGTCCCAGGAATGAGGAGTTCCAGTAATCAGTAGAGATTGGACTGTTTACTTGGAGAAGAGAAGCTGAGGGGAGATTTCTTGGAGCTATTCAAAATCATGAGGGGTCCGGACCAAATAGAGCAGGAGAAATGTTTCTCACTTGTGAAAGAATCGAGAACGAGACAGCACAGATTTAAAGCAATTAGTATAAGAAGCAAAGACTAGATGAATAAGTCTTTTTCATACGGTGAGTGATTAAGACCATAAGACATTGGGGCACAATTAGGCCATTCGACCCATCGAGTCTGCTCCGGCATTCAATCATGGCTGACACGTTTCTCATCCCCATTTTCCTGCCTTCTCCCCATAACCCCTGATCCCCTTAAAGCCTGGCCGCGTGGGGGCGGCAGGTTCAATCGAAGCATTCAAAAGGAAGAGTGTGCAGGGTTACAGGGGCAAGTGTGAGAACGGCATTAAGTCAATTGCTCATTGGGAGAACTGGTGCAGACATGATGGGCCGAACGACCTCCTTCTGTGCCGTAACAATTTTGTGAAAGAGCAGCTGTTGTTTTTGGAATCAAACCCAGTACATGGATTCATCTTCATGTGTGACTGAATATCGCATTCCTGAATCTGAAAGCTACCTTAAAGTGTTCTGAATGAAAAATGAATTGTTCCATTGTCCAAACTGAGACACCATTAAAATAGGCGGCAAATGTGACTTTGAATTACGATCGACTAAATTAAAATAGTGCGAACGAATGCAATACAATCATTTTTCTCATTTAACTGAAAATAATTCAAGACAGAATAATTCAGATTTTTCAATCTAAAATGAAGGTCAGCTTTAATTTATCAAAAAAAATTCAATTGGAAAGTAGTTAAAAGAGAGCTGTGAAAGAAATGGAAACTAAATATAAGGTTCACCTGTCAGTTTTAAGGCCAGCCCGTTGAACATGCAAAGGAAATGCTAGCAATGGGTGATTTTCCAGAAGAAATGCCCTCGACAAGGTTACGCTGAGGGTGGGATGGGTCACCAACCACTGAACCCCCAGTGTTCCCCTTCAACACTCCATGGATTTCGAACATGATAATACGTTGGAGTACATTTGGAGCCCAATAATGAATGATAAAGTTTCCATATTAGGAAGCACGGTGGTTAGCACTGTTGCTTCACAGCGCCAGAGACCCGGGTCCGATTCCCGGCTTGGGTCACTATCTGTGCGGAGGCTGCACATTCTACCCGTGTCTGCGCGGGTTTCCTCCGGGTGCTCCGGGTTCCTCCCACAAGTCCTGAAAGACTTGCGTTCTAGGTGATTTAGATATTCTGAGTTCTCCCTCAGTGTACCCGAACAGGCGCCGAGTGTGGCCATGAGGGGATTTTCACAGTAACTTCAATGCAGTGTTAATGTGAGTCTACTTGTGACACTAATAAAGATTATTATCATAGAAAGGATCTAAAAGAATTGGCGAGGGTGCAAACCAAAAAATAGATTGACGGGGATAATGCCAGAACTGAGAGGTTATACCAATTGGGAAACAATGACCAACCTGAGTCTCCCATTCTACTGAAAGGAAAAGGCTGGGGGGGGGGGAGTTTGGTGACCCGTTGAGGTTTTTAAAATTATGAAAGGTAGACAGGGAGAGAGTGTTTCCACTGGAGGGGAAAAGATAAAAGGCCATCAATATAAAATATTCACCACAAATCGAAAAGAAAATGAATGGAATCTTCTTCACGAGAGAGTGATGAATATGTGGAACTCGCTGCAATGGGGATTGGTTGAGGCAGATGGTACAGGTGCATTTAATGGGAAGCTAGATCAGCCCACGGGACAACAGGGAATAGATGAGGAAAATGGGAGAAGGTTTGAGTGGGATCTAAATGAACTCATACAGGCTGAATGGTCTACTGCTGTGCTGCGTACTCTAAATAATTGTATCCAAATATGTTCACCATATTGATTACAGAGGTGCAGGACAGCTGCTTTCCATTTAGCAACAAGCTTACATTTACATAACTTAGATAGGGTGAGCTGCAATAGTCTCAAGGGTCGTCGTGTTCCTCCTGAACTCACCATAAAATGGTAAGAAGTCTTACACCAGGTTAAAGCCCAACAGGTTTCTTTCAAGTCACTAGCTTTCGGAGCACTGCTCCTTCCTCAGATGAATGAAGAGGTATGTTCCAGAAACATATATGTAGACAAAGTCAAAGATGTAAGACAATGCTTTGACTGCGAGCATTTGCAGGTAATCAAGTCTTTACAGATCCAGAGATAGGGCTAACCCCAGGTTAAAGAGGTGTGAATTGTCTCAAGCCAGAACAGTTGGTAGGATTTCGCAAGCCCAAGCCAGATTTCTTTGCTCCCAGCCTACCTTAGTTAGCTCTTCTCTCATGCCATTGTAAACTCCTTTGTTTAAGCACAAAACACGAGTGTTTGATTTTACCTTCTCACCCTCCATCTGTATTTTAAATTCCACCATATTATGGTCCTTCTGAGAGGATCCCTAACTATGAGATCATTAATCAATCCTGTCTCATTACACAGGACCAGATCTAGGACCGCTTGTTCCCTCGTAGGTTCCATTACATACTGTCCTAGGAAACTATCGCGGATACATTCTATGAACTCCTCCCCAAGGCTGCCTTGACTGACCTGGTTAAACCAATCAACATGTCAATCAACAGGGGCTGGTTTAGCTCACCAAGCTAAATCGCTGGCTTTTAAAGCAGACCAAACAGGCCAGCAGCACGGTTCGATTCCCGTACCAGCCTCCCCGGACAGGCGCCAGAATGTGGCGACTAGGGGCTTTTCACAGTAACTTCATTGAAGCCTACTCGTGACAATAAGCGATTTTCATTTTCATGTAGATTAAAATCCCCCATGATAACTGTTGTATCATTTCTACATGCATCAGTTATTTCTTTGTTTATTGCCTGCCCCACCATAATGTTACTATTTGGTGGCCTATAGACTACTCCTATCAGTGACTTTTTCCTCTTACTATTCCTGATTTCCACCCAAATGGATTCAACCTTATCCTCCATAGCACCAATGTCATCCCTTACTATTGCCCGGATGTCATCCTTAAATAACAGAGCTACACCACCTCCTTTACCTGTCCTTCCGAATAGTTTGATACCCTTGGATATTTAACTCCCAGTCGTGACCATCCTTTAACCATGTTTCAGTAATGGCCACTAAATCATAGTCATTCATGGTTTGTGCCATCAACTCATTTACCTTATTCCGAATACTACGGGCATTCAGGTGAAGTACACTTATGTTGGCTTTTATACCTCTGTTTTGAATCTTAGTACCTTGATCAGTAACCTCCCTAAGTTATGCGGAGCCTGCGGTATGACCACCTCTCTATACGTGCTGTCCACAATGCTCTCCGACTCACGGATGCTCTACAGTGTCTCCAGTCGCCGCTCCTGCTCTGAAACTCGAGCTTCCAGGAGCTGTAACTGTAGACAGGTCTTGCACAAATGCTGACCCTGGGGACTGGAACTGTCCCCAGCTTGCCACATGGAGCAAGAGGAGCAGACTACACCTTGGAGCTGTCCTGCCATGAATTGTTCCTTCAAATTAAACCTTTAAAATTAAACTTTAGAAAGATGTTCTGTGTCAGATTAAATCCAATCCCCGTGTACTATTTAATTAGCTTTATCCTTGAGTATTTATCTTGCTTGATCTTACAACAAATTAAATAGTTATTTAACTGAAATTTAAAAAGTTATTTCATTAAAATTAAAAAAGTTATTTGAATCAACTTAAAATAGTAATTTAAATCAACCCAAATAGTTATTTAAGTGAGATTTAAAAATTAAGAAATAGTAATTTAAATTAATTTAAAAATAGTAATCTAAGTCAAATTTTTAAAAAATTGTAATTCAAATCAACTTAAAAATAGTAATTTAAATCAAATTAATACTAGTAACTCCACAAATATTCAAATTTAGCCCAGCCTGCCTTTCGGCCAATCAGGTCACAGTCTCCTGTGACGTCACTTTACCGGGTTCTTTTCAATTTTGCAGTTTTCCTACCTGCAGCGCAGTGTCCCCGCGCAGGTCCATTCCTCTCTGCTCCCAGAAAGCAAGTGAAGGCCTCGAGCCCGGCGCTGCCCCCATCCTCTCCCCTGCAGCACAGTGTCCCCGCCCAGGTCCGCTCCTCTCTGCTCCCAGAAGGCAAGTGAAGGTTGCGGACTTGTGGACCCCAATCATTTTTGTGCACCAAAATAATTGCATTTACGAAGCACTGATAACAGTTTTGAGAGATCCCAAAACATGGTGGATTCTTTCCAGGCAGAGAGGCCAAGTTCAGGCACTCGGTCTTCTTCTTGATGGCATTAGCTGGCAGGTCTTTGACGGGTTAGTACACACAGGGAGACTCCATGTAGATTGTCATAAAGTCTGCAACAGCGGAGGTGCCTGGCTGCACCCTGCCTCGAAGAAAATGAACGACACTTAATCAAATCTGCAGTAAGAGCTGTTGTGGGAAGCACCTCATTTATCAACTCAGCATTTCCAGAGGCCATCGAATGGATAGTCAGACTAAATATCCCAGAATAGGTTTGTCCCATCATTCAAAAGAGAAAAGACATCCCAAAGCGAACAGGGATCCACAAATGACGCCTCAAGCCTTCAACAGCAATGAACACAATCGTGGGTGATCATCAAACTGCTCCCTCCCCTTGATTTCCTCACAGACCAAACATCTATCTACCTTAACCTTAAATCTGTTCAATGATGGGACATCCACAACTATTTGGGATGGAAAATTCCTATGATTAACAACCTTCATTGATGAAAAGGTTGTATAATAATCTTGATTAGTGATAAAAGTAGGCTTATATGAACACTGCATTTCTTCTCAATTCCGCATTCGATCTATCAATGACAATCTTATGTTTGTGACTTCATTTGCAAGTTGAAATGTTTTTTTCCATGCCTATCATTTCAAGCCAGCTAATTTCCAACATCAATGAGATAATAGGTTGGAACCCGCGCAGAATGGCAATCAGAGTTGGATGCTACCTTAAAGTCCAGCCATTCCTTTCTAACCTCACCAACCAAATCATGCCAAGTGAGAATTGTGTAGGCCTCAGAGTCAGGGGTCATGAAGACAGGCACCCCTTTTACCGCACATCTGCTGCAAAACAGATAAGGTTAAAGGTCAACTAACTTTCAGAAGTCATGGAGAAGCGAGATTTGGAAGGAAGGTGAGTAGAAGTTGAGGGCAGTGGGGTTGGTTGGGTCAATGACCAAGGAAGTTAGCGATTGGAAGGATAAAGATTTATTTTGCTTTAACATAACGTCTGCCCACAGCAGAAACTATCTACAATCCGAGTCCTCGTTGGGACAACCAACTGACCGGTCCCAGCTCGGGCCGGCTTTTATGCTCGGTTTGACGAGCTCGAGCCCCGTACTCGGGAAGCTCGTACTCCACGTGCCCCACAGGGGAGATCGATAATAGTTTCCTTGTGGGCATCATGGGTGGAGGTTATACCCACCCCAAGTCCGAAGGCTCCCCCTCTGCAGTCATCTGAGGAGGCCTACAGCCTCGCTTCACCCGAGGCTGAGCTTCCGCCTGTGGCGGGTCTGGGTTGGGTGGCATGTACTGGTTGGTCGGCTGTCTTTTCCTGGCAGACCTCCAGCTGGCTATTGCCAGGATCCCGGCTCCGGGGACAACATCGCCGTCTGCGTGGACGCCTCTGTGTCCATGTCTAAGCTGGAGTCATCGTCGTCCTATTGGTCTGGTTGTTGGGCCACAATCTGATGTGATCCCTGGCTGAGCGGCTGTTCCTGACAAGGCAGAGGAATCGGCGTGCCTGGCCAGGTGCCCTGTAGCGCGGGCTCCCACTTCTTAAGGTGGTCCACATGCTTTCGCAGGGTTTCCCCTTGGATCTTTACTTTGCAGGAGTCTGGTTCTGTTCTCTCTATTACGACTTCTGGGATCCAGGGTGCACTGACTCCAAAATTGAGGGAATAGACTGTGGCTTCTGGTTGGATTCCATCCTGGGGTCCGAAGGTCATGGTACCGTTTCTGCGCTTTCTGCTGCACTTCCACTTTCCTGCTGAGGCTTGGGAAAGTCGGGCTTAACCAAATCCTGAGTCTATGGCCCATCAACAGCTCTTCTAGTGCCACCCCTATTGACACGGGTAGTCAGTGGGAGGTCGGGGGCTGAGGATCGGGGGGGGGGGGGGGTGGAGGTCTGCTGGTCAGAGTAGGTTGGACGGCCTGGTGGTGTCAGATGGTTGGGGGTTCAGGTGATCGGGGTTGATTGGTTGGATGGTTAGTCAGGGAGAGTCGAGTAGTCAATGTGCAGGGGTGGTGGTCGGGTGGTCAGCAGTGGGGTGGGGGCTGTAGGAGGGTTGGGTGGTTCAGGGGGGATGGCATTTGGGGTGTTCGGGGGGATGGCATTTGGGGTGTTCGGAGGGTGTCAGACGGGGGCAGAGGTGATCAGTCAGAGTGAATTGGTTCGGAGGGGCCAGTACTATAGTTACCCAAGGTTTCGAAGTGGTTTTTAACTCTTCTAACCTTTTCTGAGCATCTATTACACTAAGACAGTCAAAACCAGACTTTGGGATGGTTCCCATTGCAGGGCAATTGCCCAACGGAAGTCTGAACTTCCCTGGAAATTGCTGGGTAATCCTTCCCTGGGGACGTTTGAGGGGTTCTCCAATACATTTTTGGATTACCCCCCACCCCATCCCCCACCTCCCCTGTTACGACACCACGATGTGTCGAAGATAAGGGCCCATGAGGGACTAATCTATTTTTGTTATGTTTTGATTGAGCGAAGACCAATGGCCAAAATATCAACGATCCCCCCCCCCCCCCCCCGCACTTCTTTGATTAGAGCCATGGGACCTTTTACTGAGAGGAAATACAGATGTTTCTACTGAACGGTGACACCTCTGACAGTGCAGCACTCCCACCAAGTACTGCAGTGGAGTGTCAGCCAGGTCTCTGGAATTAGGCTTCTAGGCTTGCAGCCTGACTATCACTGGGCGGGAGCTGAAGATAATACACTAGGTAAAAATAGAACAGGAAGCATTTATTAAACCACTTCACAATAGCCTTGTGGCTAACTGGAAAGGCGTTATAATATCCGCTGATGTGGTAAACTTAAATCATAAATCGATTCAAGAATAGAAAACATATGGGAGTAATCAATGCTAACTGCGCAAATTAAACAGCAGAAATGAAATGAATAGATCCTGGATCAATCATGAGATCACTGCTATTCACAAAACATGGGGTGGATTCTCTGTTGCCCTTCGAGGGTTTCCCGATCCATGACCGTTGAGGGCGTCCCCAGTTGGGAGTGGAGTACCCTGGCTGGGACCCACATTGCTACTTTATAATCATTTACATAATGCAACTTACAGGCTCCTGGCTGTTGAGACATGTTGAGGGTGGCGCAGCAGTATAACTCAGGCTGGCTATGTAACCTAGTAGCATTAGATGGTCAAGGGAATCCTGATCTTGCTGTTGTTGTCTGTCTCTCCCTCTTCCCCTGCAGAAACATGGATTTTGGATGACAGCCAGCCCTGCTCCCTATCTACCTGGTCTTGCCCCAGGCCTTCCACCGCAGACGCCACTCTTTTAGTGTTGGCCTGGGTGCCACACGTTGTTGGCACCATCTCCTGCATCTGAAGATGGCTGGACTCCTCCAGCCCAACTAGCAGTTGTAGGAATGTCGCTGCCACCCCATCCTGTAGATTCTGGCTCTCCTTCTGCATCTGTAACAATGATGGGATCTTTTCCAGAAGCGCAACATTGGTCTGGACTACAGCTGTTGCCTGGGATCGGGCAGCCACCGACCATCCGCTCATTGGAGACGTGGCGGCTTGATCTTGTGGGGCGGCGGAGGGGGAGGTGTGCGTCGCTTTGAGACGCCGGCCCGACGATCGGTGGGCACCGATCGCGGGCCAGTCCCCTCCCGAGCACGGCCATGGTTCTCACTCCCCTTTCCGCCCCCCACAAGCTTCAAACGAGCATTTGGCGCCCATGTTCACGACGGCAGCGACCAGGTGTGTTTGCCGCCGTCGTGAACCGGTCGGGAACGGCAGGCCGCTTGGCCCATCCGGGCCAGAGATTTGCCGGTCACCGTGAAAAACGGCGAGCCGTGATTCTTCCGAGCCGGGGGGTGGGAGAATCGCGGGGTGGGCCAGGGGGGCGTGTCGTGAGTCGCCCGGCCCTCCCGCGATTCTCCCACCCGGCGTGCGGAGCGGAGAATCGCGCTCTAGGGGTGTATTTTGGGAAGGACAGGTCTGTGGGACATTTATTTTGCATCGGACTCTCACTTGTTTGGCACATGCCAGGAGTCAGTTTAGCTCAGTGGGCTAGACAGCTGATTTATGACGCAGAACAAGGCCAGCAACGTGGGTTCAATTCCCATATCAGCTGATGTTATTCATGAAGGCCCACATTCTCAACTTTGCCCCTCGCCCGAGGTGTGTGGTGACCCTCAGGTTAAACCACCACCAGTCAGCTCATCCCTTCATTTTTTTATTTTTTATAAATTTAGAATACCCAATTATTTTTCCAATTAAGGGGCAATTTAGCGTGACCAATCCACCTAACCTGCACATCTTTGGGTTGTGGGGGTGTAACCCACGCAAACACGGGGAGAATGTGCAAACTCCACACGGACAGTGACCCAGGGCCGGGATTCGAACCCAGGTCCTCAGCGCCGTAGGCAGCAATGCTAACCACTGTGCCACCGTGCTGCCCTAGCTCATCCCTTCATAAAGGAATGCAGCCTATGGTTTTCTGAGACTATGGCCACTTCACGTCTACATGCCGAGCTGCATCAGAGCCATTGCCTTGCCCTCAGCCTCACACACGGGTTGCAAGGCACTTTCCGCTGAGGGACAGTGTACCCGAATATCAGGGATGCTGTCTTCTGGTGCTTCTGGCGATTATGGGCTGCCTTATACTTGGGGAACTAGAAAGGACTAGGAGATGCTGGGATGTAAATTGTATGGGGGGGGGGTATGCAGCTGGTGGCATGTGTGTGTGCAAGGCTCCTGGCCAAAGAGAACATTCATGCTTTGGGAATTCGTGGGCGATGGGGTTGTAAGTGAGATGCAGGCAGGTGGGGTGTTGTTGGACTCTGGGGGATTGCAATGATAGTCTGTGGTGAGCGGAGCGTTTAAAAGCTGCTCCAGCTTGTCAGGCTATGAATGCGAATCCCGACCCCAGCGGATCAGACGCCAGTGGGGCGGGGTATCGGGTAGAC
Organism: Scyliorhinus canicula; assembly: GCF_902713615.1. Taxonomy (NCBI): domain Eukaryota; kingdom Metazoa; phylum Chordata; class Chondrichthyes; order Carcharhiniformes; family Scyliorhinidae; genus Scyliorhinus; species Scyliorhinus canicula. Next base: position 267,752,342 of record NC_052147.1, read on the forward strand.
TGCACGTGGGCCCCACGTTGGCCCATTTGCATGAACTGACTTTCTCCTGGCCAGGGCTCCAAGTGAGAGCGTGCAGTCCCCACAATTCTACACTGGCAGCCGCACTTAGTCTCCACAACAGAGAAACCAGTCTATGGTCTTGGTGAATATATTCACTGTAGAATGTCTAATTATATTGACAAAAGGACATGTGGGAGAACAGAGGGTGGGATTCACCGACCCTCAGCTCCGGCATCGTGCCCGGCGCGAGGGGTGGAGAATAGCCGTTCATGCCGGAAATCCGGCGCGACAGCGCTTCCGCGATTCTCCGCAGACCCGCCAGTCGCACATGCGGCGTCGCGCCGGCCGGGGTCGGTTGGAAGAGATCCCCAGGGCGATTCTCCGCAGTAGACCGGCCAAACTCCCGCCAGCGTGGTTTACATTTGGTACCACCCGGCGGGAGCTTGGACCCGTGGCCACGGTGGTGGTCCTGGTGGGGGGGATGGGGGGGAATCTGACTCCGGGGGGGCGGGGGGGGGGGGTCTCAGAGGTGGCCAGGCCTGTGATCGGGGTCACCAATCAGCCCGACATTGCGATCTGGGAGGGACCTACCTTACTCCACGCAGGCCCGCTGCGTGGCTCTGACATGTCGGTGGTGCCCACGCCGAAGTTGGCTGCCGTGCACATGCACAGACCTGCCTGCGGCCACCGTGCGCATGCGTGGCCGCACGGTCTGGACAGCAGGGCCCCACCGGCAACCAGAGCTGTGGAATGCATGCCGGGGCTCTGCTAGCCCCCTGGATCGCCCCGGACTTTTGAGGAACAAGTCCGGAGTGATTCGCACTTGTTTTCCGGCGGGAGTTGTTCTTAGCCCCGAAAAGGAAGAATCCCGTCCAGGGTATCCAAAGCAATGGGGAAAATTGAAAGAAATTACAGTGACTTAAAAGCTGAATATATGATATTTAGAAATCTAATTTGAAGAATGCTGATATCAAAATTCCAAATAAAATTACAAAATGAAAAGTATGTTCTTAATTTGACTTGCCAGGAAAAGAGACAAGTGCACCAGTTGAGGCCAAAGATGGGACTGACATTGTTGTGAGACTCCCGGTCTGCCCCCACAATGTTCTCGCTGGCCCCCGTGAGCTTCCTTTCCAGACCCGGTCGGAACAGGAAACACCTAATTAAAGCTAATTTAAATCTCATTATCGGGCAGGAGGTCCAATTCGCCGGCCTCTTTGGAGGCTTTATCTGTGGTGAATCTATGGAATTCTATGCCGCAGAAGGCTGCGGAGGCCAAATCACTGACTGTCTTTAAGACATAGATAGGTTCTTGATCAATAAGGGGATGAGGGGTTATGGGGAGAAGGCAGGAGAATGGGAATGAGAAAAATATCGGCCATGATTGAATGGTGCAGCAGACCCGATGAATCGAGTCGCTAATGCTGCTCCTATGTCTTATGGTTTTACGGTCTGATCACCCCCCCTCCCCCCCCCCCCCCTTCCCCCCCCCAGCCCCACCTCCCCTCCCCAGCCAGGAGACCTGTTGGTGTGAATTGGTGTAAGTCCTGAGAGACGAGGTCCTGGCGCCTTGTATTGCAAGAGAGGGCAAACGGTGAGTACTATCCCGACACTTGTCTCCAGGGTAGCGAGGGGGGGGGGGGGGGTGGGTAGGTTTCATCGGGAAGGTTGGATTTGGGGAAGCATTGGGTGGGCTGGAGGGCCGCAGGTCTTTCCCGAGACGAGGGTTGTTTGGTTGGTCTTCCCAAACTGCAGCCTTGAAAAACATTAAACTGTCTTTCAGCTTTTCAAGGTGTAAGATCTGTGAGAAGGAAGTTGCTATAACCTGCCTGCTTACCATTGGCTGGGGACTAATGACAATCCCACAATCCTGTGGGAGTATAAGCTTCCCCAATGAGGAGGGGGGGGGGGGGGGGGGCGGAGAAATCATTAGCATCATTAGAGCTGGCCAGTTTGGAACCAGAGAGAGGGGTTTGGCAGCAAGAGAAGTTGTTGCTGCTGTTGTATATATGTGTTAATTTGTAAATAAATGTTATTTCTTTGTATCCTGAAGACTCGTGCTGGATTCTTCGTGGCCCTCACAAAACTGGCGACGAGGTTTAAAGTGACTAGCTGTCTACACTGCTGAAACCACCTCCCTGGATTTTTGTTGGATACAGGTTGGAAGTTGTTTTCTATTACACCATGCCTCTGTATGGACGTTTAGATGTTTTTGATGCTGCCCTGGAAAGCTGGAACCAGTACGCACAAAGGATGCGTTACTATTTCCGGGCAAACAACATCACCGAAAGCGAGCGCCAGGTGGTCATATTGCTCACCGCCTGCGGCCCGCATACGTTTGGGGTGATTAGGAGCCTTACGTACCCAGCTGCGCCAGACACCAAAACGTTTGATGAACTTGTGAACTTAGTGGGGCAACATTTTAACCCAACCCCATCCACGAAAGTCCAGCGTTTCCAGTTTAATACCGCTGAGAGGACCCCGGGAGAATCCCTTGCCGACTTTCTATCCAGGCTCCGCAGGATTGCGGAGTACTGTGACTATGGTGAGACCTTGTCAGAAATGTTACGCAACCGTTTGGTTTGTGGTATTAACAATGCGACCACCCAGAGAAAGTTGTTAGCCGAGCCAACATTAACTTTGCAACAGGCCATTCAAATAGTATTGTCCCGAGAGAGCGCAGAACGGGGAGTGCAGGAGCTACAGGGAATGGAGGTGCATGCCTTGGGGCGCAACCCCTTCCGTCCAAAAGCATCCCCCCGCACGCCTGCGGTACCTTGGGCGAGGCGACGTCCAGATCGACGCCAGTGGCCGTCAGACATTCCTCCCCAAAGGGAGCCTTCTCCAGAACCAATGGATGAGGAGCCATGTCCGTGTCAGACTTGTAGGCGCTGACCCCGTCGTGGACACCGGTCCTGGGGACGCCAGAGGTGCCGTCGTTCCGACAGAAACTAGGGCCAGCCCAGGGGCCGTACCTTCCATTTGGATGTACCTGCAGCGACTACTCCCGAGGACGTGGAGATGGAGGATGACTGCCTGCAGCTGCATTGTGTGGCAGCTCCCCGTGTGGCCCCCATTAAAGTGACAGTTCGGGTCAGCGGTCACCCGCTTGATATGGAATTGGACACTGGCGCAGCGGTCTCCGTGATCGCCCAGAGGACATTCGACGGCATCAAGCAGGGTATACAGATCCTTACATTAACTGACACACAGGCCAGGTTGGCCACCTACACGGGGGAACCATTGGACATTGCAGGAACTACGATGACCCCTGCTGTTTATGGATGCCAGGAGGGGCGTTTCCCACTTATCGTGGTGCGCGGCCACGGGCCCAGCCTGTTGGGCCGGGACTGGTTGCGCCATTTGCTGTTGCAGTGGCAGCACATCCTCCAAACAGTTTCTGGAGGATTGACTGAGGTGCTAGGACGATACCCAGATGTATTCCAGCCCGGTTTGGGCAAAATAAAAGGGGCCGTAGCCCGTATCCAAGTCGAACCAGGAGCCACGCCACGCCATTTCCGGGCGCGCCCGGTGCCTTACGCCTTGCTCGAGAAGGTAGAAGGGGAGCTCACTCGTTTGGAGACTTTGGGTATTATCAGGCCCGTCCGTTTCGCTGACTGGGCAGCACCAATTGTACCTGTAATTAAGCCAGATGCCACAGTTCGCTTGTGTGGCGACTATAAACTCACAGTGAATACGGCGTTCCGACTCGATCGATATCCAATGCCTCGCATAGAGGATCTCTACGCGAAGCTTGCAGGTGGACTCTCGTTCACAAAATTAGATATGAGTCACGCCTACCTACAGTTGGAGCTGGACCCTGCCTCCCGGCCATATGTAACGATTAATACACACCGGGGCCTGTATGAATATACACGTTTGCCTTTTGGAGTATCCTCTGCCTGCGATATTTTTCAACGCATTATGGAGGGCATTTTGAGAGGTTTACCGCGTGTTGCTGTTTACTCAGATGACGTTTTGATCACAGAGACATCGGAGCAGGAACATTTAGAGGCTGTCCTTAGACGCTTTTCGGAGGCTGGAGTCCGTTTACGTTGCACAAAGTGCGTTTTTCAGGCGAAGGAAGTAGTCTACCTGGGTTATCGGGTGGACCGCCAAGGTATGCACCCCGCGCGATTCAACAGGCCCCCGCCCCGACTGACACTTTGCGTTTCTCGGCCTCGTAAACTATTGCGGAAAGTTCCTCCCCAATCTAGCAACTACGCTGGCCCCGTTGCACCTTCTGCTAAAGAAGAATCACACCTGGGTTTGGGGTCAGCCGCATGAAACCGCTTTCTGGCGGGTAAAATAACAATTGTCGTCTTCTGAGTTACTAACCCACTATGATCCTGGAAAACCTTTGCTTGTCACATGTGATACATCCCCGTATGGTATTGGGGCTGTCCTGTCCCACAAGATGGAGAACGGGGCCGAGCGGCCGATAGCTTTCGCCTCCCGCACATTGACTGCAGCGGAAAAAAAGTACGCGCAGATCGAGACGGAGGGCCTGGCAGTGGTCTTTGCGGTGAAACATTTCCACCAGTACGTATATGGCCGCCACTTCACTATCGTAACTGATCATAAACCTCTGCTGAGACTTTTCAGAGAGGATAAGCCAATACCGCCCATTGCTTCCACACGGATCCAGCGCTGGGCTTTGTTGCTCGCTGCATACGAGTATTCTCTGGAACACAAACCAGGAACCCAGATAGGGAATGCCGATGCACTGAGCCGATTGTCTTTATCGACCGGCCCCATGTTGACCCCCACGACCGATGAGGTGGTTGCAACCCTAAATTTTATGGACACCTTGCCTGTCACGGCATCACAGATCCGTGAGTGGACCCAGACAGAGCCAGTCCTGTCAAAGGTTCGGCACATAGTCCTGTATGGTGGGCAGCATAGGCAGCTCCCAGGCGAGTTGCGGGCATTTTCCTCCAAGCTGTCCGAATTCAGCGTGGAAGACGGCATCCTTTTGTGGGGGACGCGTGTGATTGTACCGGAAAAAGGACAGGAGCTGATACTGAGAGACTTGCACAATGGCCATCCACGTGTGACCAAAATGAAAATGTTGGCCCGGAGTTATGTGTGGTGGCCAGGCCTCGACACCAACATTGAGAAGGTGGCTCAAAACTGCTCCATTTGCCAAGAGCATCAGAAGCTTCCGCTGGCCGCACCCCTACATCATTGGGAATGGCCAGGGTGGCCTTGGGTGCGCTTGCATGCGGATTTCGCCAGCCCTTTTCAAGGATCCATGTTCCTGCTATTAATCGACGCCCAGTCTAAATAGCTAGAGGTGCATAAGATGGGAGGCACAACGTCCTGCGCAACAATCGAGAAGATGCGTTTGTCTTTCAGTACGCATGGCCTCCCCGAGGTGCTGGTCACGGACAATGGCACTAGGTTCACAAGTGAAGAGTTTGCAAGGTTCATGAAGATGAACGGCATTCACCATATCCGCACTGCCCCTTACCACCCGGCTTCAAATGGGTTGGCGGAGCACGCAGTGCAGACATTCAAACGAGGCCTAAAGAAGCAGTCTTCCGGGTCGATGGACACGAGACTGGCTCGGTTTTTGTTTTCATATAGGACCACCCCCCATGCGGTGACTGGGGTAGTTCCCGCAGAACTCCTAATGGGGCGGAGACTTCGCACTCACCTTAGCATGGTTTTCCCGGACATTGGCGCAAAAGTACGCCGCACACAAGAACGGCAGGGACATGGGTTTTCTCGGCATCGGACGATTCGGCAGTTTACGCCCGGTGACCCAGTGTTCGTTCGGAATTTTGCTGGTGGTGCCCAGTGGGTCCTTGGCGTAATGTTTCACCAAATGGGCCCTATCTCTCACCAGGTGCAAGCCCAGGGTCGTCTCCAGCGCAAACAAGTAGACCATGTTCGGTCCAGAAGACTATCTCTACCAAAGATTGCCCGCCCCAGGAGCTCATTCCTACAGCCGCAGAAACCAGACACAATGGAAAGTATTCCTCACAATCTTCCTCTGGTGCCTCACTCATAGCCTGCACAGGTCGTGACAGAACCGCGTGGAGATAAAGGCACCGAGATGACGGAGGCAGCAGACTCTGACTCCGAGATGGAGACACAAGACACCGCAGAGGGGGAATCCTCGGGCCCACGGGCCGTGGATGTACAACCGTTACGTCGTTCATCACGGAATCGCCGGCCTCCATCTCGTTACACGCCGCCTGATCCAGCGCCTCGTGCAAATGGGGTCCGGCCTGCGGCAAAACGAGTCCTCCGCCCTCCTCTGCCAGGGTCTTCGGTGGATTCCTTGGACTTTGTGGGGGAAGGATGTTACAACCTGCCTGCTTAACATTGGCTGGGGACTAATGACAATCCCACAATCCTGTGGGAGTATGAGCTTCCCCAATTGGGGGGGGGGGGGGGAGGGGGGGGCAGATAAATAATTAGCAGACTCCCTGCATAAATAGAGCTGGCCAGTTTGGAACTAGAGAGAGGAGTTTGGCAGCAAGAGAAGTTGTTGATGCTGTTGTATATATATATGTTAATCTGTGAATAAATATTATTTCTTTGTATCCTGAAAACTCGTGCTGGATTCTTCGTGGCCCTCACAAAAAAAGTGAAAGCCTTTTCTCTGTAACCTTTAAACTCTCTTTCAGCTTGACAAGATCAAAAATATGTGGAATAAAGGTAAAAGTCTTCTCTTTAATATGATGGAAACATTTGAAGTTCTTTTATCATTGCTGCTTAACTTTTTAAAGCCTTTCTGCATGCTTAGAAGCCTAAAAGCTTAAAATTGTTTACATTATGGTCCATTTCCTTTTTCATGCCTCTTGATTGACAGATCCAGGCAATTTCAAAGGAAGGTTTATGGTTGCATATTTACATAGATCTAATGGGGTCCATTAACTTCGAAGTACTTTCACTTTTGAGCAGCTGTTCTTTGAAACCACATTTTTTTTTAAACAGGCTGTCTATTTGTTCAGAAGACCTTCCAGAAAGAGCAGGTGCTCTGTTTGAGTGCTGCTCTGAATCTACTCTTTCTGGAGGCACTTGCCAGCGATTGGGGGCAGGGGGGAGTGACCTTGTCAGCAATTTGGGGGGACTGCAACTTTATTCTGAGATCGGTGTGCTCTTTAAAAAGGATGCCCCGATCTCTTCAGAGAAGGACCCTTCACCAAAATAAGAACGCAGAACAAAGAACTAAAACAATACAGCACACGAACAGGCCCTTCGGCCCTCCAAGCCTGTACCGGTCATGACATCAATCTTGGTCCAAACCCTCAGCCCTTCCATGTGCCGTATCCCTCTATACCCATCCTATCCATGTATTTGTCAAGATGCTTTTTGAACACCGTTAATGTATCTGCTTCCACAACCTCTCCTGGCAACGCGTTCCAGGCACTCACCACCCTCTGCACAAAAAACCTGCCTCGCACATCTCCTCTAAACTTTGCCCCACGGACATTAAACCTATGCTCAATGTTGACTGACCCCCTCCAGCCTGGGAAAGAGTGCCTGCCCATCCACTGCATTCATGCCCTTTATAATCTTGTAGACCTCTATCAGGTCGCCCCTCAACCTCCGTCATTCTAATGAAAACAGTCAGAGTCTATTAAGCCTCTCTGCATAGCTAACACCCTCCACTGAACGTGCATTCTGGTCAGCATTGACACTGCTGTCGAGGTGACGGAGAATCGCGATTTGGCATCAAATCAGCACCAGCCGCAATTTTGGCATCAGAACCGATTCTCCGCTCAATCGCATTTCCCGATTTCGGCCTCGGCCAACAGAGAATCCGTTACTAGTCTTACACAGCACCATTAGTAGGTTCAGTCACTGCACCCCAATCCCGAGGGCAAGCCCCCTCCCCCCCCCCCCCCCCCCGAGTACAAGTCCTTGCCCCCACAACCCTCAGATCACCAGGAAATCACTCCTCAGCGAGCCTGAATAAAATTCGATAGGCACTTACCTCCTGGCTCCCTGTCAATGTCCATGGCACCAGGAACCCATTTTTAAATACTTGCACCAAATCACCCTCATGCGTCTCCCATCTGGGGGGACGGGAGCAACACAGGTGGAACTTGAATCGTGCTTCAACTTTACATGTTGTCACAGACATGGGGATGGGAAACCCGTTATAGGTGGTGGGGCGGGCCAGGACACACACCTCCTGAAGGGGGTGGGTGGAGTGCTCTTTCGGAGGGTCGTTGCAGACTTGTTGGGCCGAACAGCCTCCTTCTGCACTGTAGGGATTCCATGAACATATTGGATAGGCAAAATCAGCTAACTATACACGATATAAAAGAGTAGCATTATTCTCATCTTCCTTTTCATCAATGTTTCAACCTCTTCTGCTGTAAAACATGGAGAGGCATTTTATACGTTAAGAGCTCTATACAAATCCAAGCTGATATTATAACTTTATTGGAAAAGAGGCTTAACAAATATCTCGAAAGGAATTGAAGCTTTAGGGATCAGCATGGATGATTAAATGCTGTGTTGAACACAGTGGCAATGAGGCAAGTCAGGCTTGAATAATATGCATCAATATTCTGAACTTTTTCATTCAATTGATCTAGAAGGAAGGTGGAAATTGCTGCTATTTTTCTTTCCCCTTCTTGGAGAAGTGGCTATTTTCTCCCAACAGAATGCTGAATAAATTAGAGGGAGTGGGTGTTAGCATTGTGGTAGGGAAGTAATAAAGTTGATTAGATTCTATTACACGCGGTAAGGGTTTACAAATAAGAGACAGAAAAATACTTATTCAAAATAAAACGACAGAGAGATGCTAGAACCAACAGCTCAGAAACACACTATTTGTCTCAATCAGTTCACTACCTTCAATTTAAATTCCAGATATCGTCACTAAAATGTATTAATTTCTCTACTGACTAAACTTTCATCGTGTGTGTCAGTGGGTGATATTGAATGAATCAGTGTCATCTGGAGAGTTATGACCATTTTCATGATAATTCGTAAACTGCATTCTTTGCAATCCTTAATTACCAGTTTAGAACAGCAGAAATTAAACCATTACAATATTGTCATTTGCTCACATTATGATAAAAGCACAATTCCAAAGCTATTTTCAATCACTTGCAACTAATGACTGAAAGAATTAGTTAAAGTCAGACCAGATTGTTGAACTCAGAATATAAGACAGTTGGGGGCGGATTCTCCGTTTCAACGGTGCAGTGCCAGTTCCAACAAAGAATTTGTGGGAGGTTTGCGATGTTAAAACCGGCACCGGATCCTCACCGATTCCGGGACTGGTGAGGGGCTAGCAGCGGCACCAGGAGAAACTCCCGGCTCCCGCGCCAAAAATGTCCGGAGAATGGTCGGGTCCCGGGCAGCGCATGCGCATGGCTGACGATATGCAGCAATCATACCATATAACATGGCGCTGGCCATGCGTGGATCCGAACCACCATCCACGACCCCACAGGCCACCCCTGTCCACCCCCCTATCCACATATGACATCTGGGTAACTATACAACTGACCTCCCCCACCCCATCACCAACTTACCACTGACAACCTCCCACTCCCTGACTCCCCGCCCAAACCTCTAACTCTCCCCACACTCCAAGTCCTCCACAGCCCTCTAACTCCCTCCAATCCTTTGATTCCCCTCCCAACCTTCCGACTCCCCCCTAGTCTTCCTACTCTACCAAACCCTCTGACCCCTCCGATTCTCTGACCTTTTCACCCCCACCCTCACCATCTGACTCCGCCCAACCCACTGACACCCCCCAACACCCTGGCCTTTCTGACTTACCCTGACAATTCATTCCACCCCATTCCTCCACCTCCCCCCCCCCCCCCCCCCCCTCCCCGCACACAACGCTTCAATCATCCCTCAAACTGACCTGATATCACCACCCAATACTTAACACTCTGCCCCTTACCATCCTGGAAAGGTTTAACCCAGACTTCCGCATTGTTCATCCCAGATGACGGAAACTCTAGTGGTCAAAGAAGGGACGAAGGAAGTGGGTGATCCACAAGAGCCCAGGGTTAGACTTAGATAAGGATTTCAAAGAACTATAGGAGTGGGTAAGGTTATGGAGTTGGTGGCGAAGAGGCCGAGGTGATGTGGGAATGAAGGAGAGGGTGTTCAAGTCATGAGGGATTTGAGCAATTAATTTTACGTTGGGATGCTGAGGAATGCGAGCTAATATCTATCTGTGGGCACAGAGGGGACCCTCATGTGGAAGAGGATACAAGCAGCGGGGATTTGGATGAACTGAAGTTTTGTGGGAGATAGAAGTTGGGAAGCTGGTTCGGGAAGTAATTGGAATTGTCTAGTTCAGAAATGAAAAAGGCATGGATGAGGGCTTCAACTGCAAATGAGGCTAAGGTTGGGATTCTGATGGACGATATCACACGGGGGTGGCAGGAAATGGTCTCCCTAATAGATGGGGGGGGGGGGTGGTAATAAACCAAGGTTGTGAAGAATCTGCTTAACCTATCGGAGTGGAGCTGGTGGTGACAGCACAGAGCTTCTGGAAGGGCTGAGGATGGTGGCTGGTGGCTTGCAAGCATTTAATTTGAGAAAATTGTGACTTATCCAAATCTAAGTGTATGGAAAGCTACACAGGAGCATAAAACATCTCTCAGAAATGTGTCAAAGCATTTTAAAAGCAATTATGAAATGAAATGAATGAAATAAAAATTGTTTATTGTCACAAGGAGGCTTCAAATGAAGTTACTGTGAAAAGCCCCTAGTCGCCACATTCCGGCGCCTGTTCGGGGAGGCTGGTACGGGAATTGAACCGTGCTGCTGGCCTCCTGTGCTCTGCTTTAAAAGCCAGCAATTTAGCCCTGTGCTAAACGATCCCAATTAACTATTTTACTGTTGTAAACCTATGCAGTCATATCCCACAAGAAGCACTGCTGTTAGTGGCCATTTCATTGTTTCTCAGTGGTATTGGTTGAGGAGGGACTATTAGCCTGCACGCTGAGACGGCCTTCTGCTCTTCTTAAGTAAGGGGTAGATTTTCGTCTTCCCCACCTGCTTGGGTTGATCTTGCTCGACTTTGATTCCAGAGTAATCAATAGAGGGTGGGCCCTATGTCCCACCAGCTTACTCCTCAGAGATAAAAAGGAAAATATATTCCAAGATGTTCCTCAACATTCAACTGAACTATTAAACGAGGAAGGCATTGCCTCATTTTAACATTATCCCTTCAGTGCAACATACTTTCACAATATGAAGCTTTATAAAATGAAATAGTTAAAAAAAATTACATTACTGCCTATACATACTTAATTTACCTACTTTATTTTCTCCTCCATATCTGCACTTGAGCAATATGTTAAATTATAATAAACCACCACGACATATCCATTGATAGTTCTAATTTTCCTGCACAGAAGATTCTGGAACATCTGGGGTACAGGGTATTGTGGCACATCGGGGATGGGTCATGAATATCGACCATGCCAGCGGTGTTCTCATTCCGCATGAACATATGTAAAAAAACACTCACCACAACCAAATCTGTGCACCTAACATGGGAATGGATTAATCTGGAAATTTCAGTATCTCTACATGAGGAAAGGTTAAATTCCACTTCTTCTTCTACCATCCTAGCCGCTTGGCACAAGGATATTGGCATTGTTGATTAATCACTGCAGTCAATACCTATCGATTAGTTTACAATATCAGAGATAGAAAGCCACTTGCAGTTCTCCAGGTTAGTAAATCATCAGCAAAATAGCAGTCACTGTGCAAAGCGGATTTAACAGATCCACTGATTGGAGGTGCATTGGAGAAATCAAGGTGCAGTTATAGGCCAGCTGGAACTGGAACCCAAATCAAGACTGGCAGCGATAGACATGATCTCCTTCAAAATGAAAGTACCGAGGGAATCATTACGATACTGGGTTACGGGGATAGGGTAGAGGGATGGGCTTGGGTAGGGTGCTCTTTCCAAGACGGTACAGACTCGATGGGCTGAATGGCCTCCTTCTGCACTGTAAAAAATTCTATGATACCCACAGTGCTGCGGCTCCCATAGTGATTGGTTAGGTGGAAAGCATGAAGAAATCCATCCCAAAGATAAAGAAGAACATAGAGAATAGGAGCCGAGATATTCCCTTTGGTCTCTCTAGGCTGCTCTGCCATTTAATAAGATCATGGCTTGCCTGATTGTGGCCTTAACTCCACTTTCCTGCCTGCCCTCCACCATGAACATCTATATCGTTGATGTGGACAATGTGCTGGATCGACAATTAGCTATATGATCATCCAAATTGAAAAGAACATTAACACAGCAGACCTGCCTGACATCTTCGTGGCACAGAGAATGAATAACTGGAGGCAACACTCCAAATTACTTGGACTCACATTAGCGTCTTCATTTATAAAGTGCCTTATGCTGAGATCTTGCAGAGAGATTAAAGTCAATCCTGAGACTACAGTTAATTGGATATGTCCATCAATTAACAGCCTTAATTGTAGCTCTCCTGGCTGCATCATCACCCCTGTGACAATGCTGTAGATCTATGTTGGAAATCAGGAACATTATCCGCACACTGGTGGCAGTCTTCCGATCCATACCGCGGTGGTCAACTCAGTGTCAAACATCGCAGGGTTGTGACTCCCAAGCCCCACTCTGGCACAGCAGTCTCTTCTGCATTTGCTGGACTGAGAAAGTGCCCGATTCACCGGCCTCAGATTTCTCTTGGGCTCTCTTCTCTGCTGAGTTTTCATTTGCGTTCACACAGCAGGCAATTGTTTTAGAATATGTAATGTTATGTATAATCTAAGAAGAGTAAAGGGTTGACAAGATGATGTTCATGTATCTCAACACAAGGTGGCATCACTGAGTAGTATTATAAAAGGCTGCATCTCCAAGCATTCTGGGAGAAGCTTATGGAGAAGGATAGTGCGAGGTTGAGGTAGACTGTTGGTTGTATTCAAGAGACATAATAGATTATTGTAATATAGATTCAATACTGTTATTTTGTAAACTATTACTCAGTAGAGTGTGCGAACTATTTAGTGTTAAATAAACTAGCTTTGTTTTAAATACATAGTGTCATGTGAGAGTCCCTTTAAGAAAAATGTGTTTTATTAAATGGCTGCAGTGATGTCATTGTATGGGTGGAGCTGGAATTTGATTCTGCTTTTTACTTTCGTTTTGAGCTGGAAGCTCATTTGGGGTCTGTGTTTTAGTTTGACTTTCAGTTGGAGAGCTGCATTCAAACCAAGCAGATGTATTTTGGCCTCTCTCTCTTCATGCTAAAGAATGTTTCCAGATCACTTGATGATTTCAAAGTAATACATGTTTCTGTAAGGAATGTAAACCTACTGTCTTTGTTAAAAAGAGTTTTTTGACTTATGGATGTTGTTAGGAAAGTTACTAAGGGTTACTGTATCTTTTTTGGGGGCTATCAGTGTTGGGTGTTGATAAGATGTTTACTGTGTGTTTATAAAATGTTTACTGGATTAATAGAATAAACATTATTTTGTTTTTAAAATACTTTAGATCGATGTTGCATTACACCTGTAAAGTGGGCCTTTGTGCTCCCATAACCAAAATTTATTTAAAGTTGTGGGTCAGGTGAACTCCATGATATACTTTCATGTTCTCTAAACCCTGGCCCATAATAATAGCTTGACGTTCTTTGTAAACACGACTTTTAGCTATCTTGGAGAACTATACAAGGAACATAACAGAGTGTACAGTATTGTACTGTTGTTATCAGGTACAATTGGACCAGAACAACTGTTATCTCAGTTCAATCGTTTTTCAAAATGTCTCTGTCAAGCTGTATATGCATGGCAATGCCATGAAAAATCCATTGCGAGGGGGCAGACCTGTAAACATGTATTCACAGTGCTTTAGCGCTAAGCAATTATTAAATTGACCTTAAGAAATTTCCAAATTACTGAAATAAACAGCACACTAATTTTTATTGTTAAAAAGTGCGGAACAGATCTTTTATTCTAACCAACCAAGTCTGGGGTGGTGGTGTAGTGGTATTGTCATAGATACATAGATACAGAGAAGCTGGGAGCAGGAGGCGGCCTTTTGGCCATTCGAGCCTGCTCCGCCATTCATCCCGATCATTGCTGATAATCCAACTCAATAGCCTAATTCTGATTTCTCCTCAAAGCTTTTGATCCCATTTTTCCCCAAGAGCTAAATCTACTACTTCTTGTGGTAATGAATTCCACAGGCTCACCACTCTTGGTGTGAAGAAATGTCTCTTTATCTCTGTCCGAAATGGTTTCCCCTGAATCCTCAGACTGTGCCCCTGGTTCTGGACACACCCATCATTAGGAACATCTTCCCTGCATCTACCCTATCTAGTCCTGTTAAAATTTTATAAGTCTCTATGAGATTCCCCCTCATTCTTCTGAACACCAGTGAGAACAATCCCAACCTAATCAATCTCTTCTCATGTGACAGTCCCGCCATCCCTGGAATCAGTCTGCTAAACCTTTGCGGCACTCCCTCGAGAGCAAGAACATCCTTCCTCAGAGAAGGAGACCAAACTGCACACAATACTCCAAGTGTGGCCTCACCAAGGCCCTGTACAATTGCAGCAGCCCATCCCAGCTTCTATACCCAAAACCTCTCGCAATGAAAGCCAACATACCATTAGCCTTCTTTACCGCCTGCTGCACCTGCATGCTTACCTTCAGCGACTGCCGCACAAGGACACCCAGGTCCCACTGCACACTTCCCTCTCCCAATTTACAACCATTCAGGTAGTAATCTGCCTTCCTGCTTTTGCCTCCAAAATTAATTACCTCACACTTATCCAAATTATACTGCATCTGCCATTGACTTGCCCACTCGCCCAACCTGTCTAGATGGTGCTGTAGGATCCCTGCATCCTTGTCACAATTCACCCTCCCACCTAACTTGGTATCATCTGCAAACTTTGAGATGTTACATTTTGTTTCCTCATCCAAATCATTAATATATATTGTGAATAGCTGGGGTCCCAACACCCAGTGGTACCCCACTAGTTACTGCCTGCTAATTTGAAAAGGATCCATTAATCCCTACTCTTTATTTCCTCTCTGCCAACCAGTTTTTTATCCAACTCAATACTTTTCCCCCAATCCCATGTGCTTTAATTTTGCACAATAATCTCTTGTGCGGGACTTTGCCTTCTGAAAGTCCAAATATACTACATCAACTGGCTCTCCCTTGTCGACTGTACTGGTTACATCTTGAAATAATTCCAACAGATTTGTCAAGCATGTATAATTTCCTTTCATAAATCCCTGCAGACTCTGACTGATCCTGCCACTGCTTTCTAAATGTCCGCTATAAAGTTTTTGATAATGGATTCAAGAATTTTTCCCACTACTGATGTTAGGCTTCCTGGTCTATAATTCCCTGCTTTCTCTCTACCTCCCTTTTTGAATATCAGAGTCACGTGAGCTACCCTCCAATCTGCAGGAACAGTTCCAGAGTCTATAGAATCCCGGAAGATGACCACCAAATCCTGGAAGATGACTCGTAATTCAGAGACCCAAGGCGCTACGTTGGGGGCACGCGTTCGAGTCCCACAGTGGCAAATAGTAACATTTGAATTCCACTGAATTCTGGAATTAAAAAAGCCTAATTAATGATTGCCATGAAAACTCATCTGGTTTACCAATATCCTTTAGGGAAAAAGCCTGCCATCTTTGTCTGATCTGCATACGACTCCAGACCCACAGCAATGTGGTTGACTCTTAAATGGCCTCAAGGGCAATTAAGGATGGACAATAAATGCCCACATCCCAAGAATTGATTGTTTTTTTAAAATCAGCGATTTATTCTCTCTGAGATGAACCTCATCTGTTTTTCTTGAGTACAGGACTACATTTGAACACAAGTCAATATTTGTTTGCTCTTTGGTTCATCTGCTTGCATTCAGATTTGTGAATTGCTGTTGAATTGATATAAACTGCCTTCAATGACGGTGTACCAGATTCCATGATAAAAAAATGTTGCTAAACATTGAACAAATATTGTTTTGACTGCGGATAAATGAAATAGTCTCGAAAGAATGCTTCCTTATTGCGCAAGTGTTGCAACTTGATGAACGATGATTTATGCATTACATTTAAGTGATTGTAAGTGAACCAGCCATCCAATCAGTGCAGTAAAGTGGAGATCATATTAAGTTCTTAAATGTAAAAGGCACAATATCTGTGATTTACTTCTGTGTGAAAAAAAATCACTTGGCTGCACCCCACACATACTGAAGCAGTCTATGCCTGCATGCAGAAAGACCTGGACAACATTCAGGCTTGGGCTAATCAGTGGAAAGTTACATTTGCATGACATAAGTGTCAGCCACTGACCATCTCCAAAAAGCAATGAGAAGCGAACCTGGACATTCAAACACATCACCATTGTCGAATCACCCATCATCAAACCGAGGTGGTCACCACTGACCAGAAACTTAACGTTAAGTGGTGTGTCCTTGGGCAGAATATCATGCCCTTAAAAAATAATTGCGGATCAAGATCACTTGCGGTCCCAACCACATCCTTTCTGTCAGGGTGTCCACCATACTTCCGCGGAAGAGGTCGCCTCAAGGTCCTGGTCTAATTAAGGATGGTGGTTGGGTTTCTGAGACTGCAGTCTGTTCCAACACCCTGGGATAGCACATGGTCAATTCCAGGCCCTCTCATCTCAGAGTCACAGCACAAGTCAATTAACTAATAATTCTTTTAAGAATATCCTTGGCCCTTGGCTGCCCAATAATTACAGTCACCAGCTTTGTAAGTTTAAACACAATTACTGTTTATTTGCACCTGCTGCACCTGCATACAGTAAACAAAGATGCTTCATGTCACGCTAATATCTGACTCCCCTTTAACTGCCCCACCTTCTACCCATACACACACACATGACAGACAAACACAGAAGGGGGCGGGGGGAAACTAATAGGGTCAAAAAATAAGGGGCTTCAACCATGCTGGTTAATCAAAGTCTCTGATTTATAGCTGGCAACGGTTTTCCTTGGAGGTCAGATAATGCAGTATTTACAGGCAAGAGGATTTCCAGTGACAATATATTTCGTATCAAACTGAGAATTCAGGTTATGATTTGACTTTAGGCTTCCCAAGGAAACAATGCCCAGACTTGCTGGGGAGAGAGAGAGAGAGTTCTTCCAATGTCCTTCTGGAGAGGATTAATTGGATCTTTTAGAACCCCCTCCATCAGCTGCCACAACCAAATGTGAAACTAACTCCAGCCTTGTGACTCTGAAAACATTCCAGAGAAATAGTATCCAATCATCACCTGTTGCCGGGCTGAGCACAGCTATTTGGGCCAATTCATTGGCCACCAGCCAAGTCAATCAAAGTGTGTCATTTCTAATGCGTTCCGGATTCTTCCTGTTTACATTAAAGGCACAGGCCATTGCTTCTGCTTGTGTAAAATATACAGGTTGCATTAAAGTCCATTAATCATCCATGTATCAAAATTGCAATAACAAAATTAAAAGCCAGTGGAAATAAGGGAATAAATAGGAAGCAAGCATGAAGGCCCCTTACAAGGCCCAATTAGATGGTCTGCAACCTTGGAAGGCTAGCAACCATTCCAGCAGAGCTAGGCAATGCTGCTGAAGATGGGGACCACCAGAGGTAGAAGTGTCGTTTGAAGAGATTGCAAAACGTTTCTAGTTGTGGCCTGTTGGCACTTGTTGCTCCAATGGGAGTTAAGGATAGGAGTCCTTGAGGGCCCTCCATGCCAGCCGCTTGCAAACTCATCCAGGTACCTGCTGGGTTTTGACCTCCACGGAAGAGCCATATGCTGCCTGAAGATCCCGATCAACCAATAAACCAGGACTTCATTATTTATATTTGCTACTACCCTCACTGCCAGGACGTTATCTGTTGCTAGTTATGATCCGCCTCCCGCAAGATTATGCAGCGATGTGAATGTATGGGACCACTGCCCGACACCCTGATTTTTAAATTTACCCCCGCTCTTGTCTTCAGGCCCTTCCATGATGTCCCCAAGCCACCCTCCACCCACAACAGCAAGTCAGAGACTTGGTATTCTGTAGTGAGTGACTCACCTTGTGAATCCCCAAAGCTGGACCACCATCTATAGATACAAGTCAGGAATGTGATGTGGAAAGGCCGAGTATAACAATATTCGGCAGGAGCTAGGGAATGTGGACTGGGAGCAGATGTTTAAGGGTAAATCCACATTTGAAATGTGGGAGTCTTTTAAGGAAAGGTTGATTAGAGTGCAGGACAGACATGTCCCTGTGAAAATGAGGGATAGAAATGGCAAGATTAGGGAACCATGGATGACGGGTGGAATTGTGAGACTAGCTAAGATGAAAAAGGAAGCATACATAAGATCGAGGCGACTCAAAACTGATGAAGCTTTGGAGGAATATCGGGAAAGTAGGACGAATCTCAAACGCGCAATAAAGAGGGCTAAAAGGGGACATGAAATATCTTTGGCTAACAGGGTTAAGGAAAATCCCAAAGCCTTTTATTCGTATATAAGGAGCAAGAGGGTAACTAGAGAAAGGATTGGCCCACTCAAAGACAAAAGAGGGAATTTATGCGTGGACTCAGAGGAAATGGGTGAGATTCTTAATGAGTACTTTGCATCGGTATTCACCAAGGAGAGGGACATGACGGATGTTGAGGCTAGGGATGGATGTTTAAATTCTCTAGGTCAAGTCGTCACACGGAAGGGGGAAGTTTTGGGTATTCTAAAAGACATTAAGGTGGACAAGTCCCCAGGACCAGATGGGATCTCTCCCAGGTTACTGAGGGAAGTGAGGATCAAAATGGCTGGGCTCTTAAAATATATCTTTGCAGCATCCTTGAGCACGGGTGAGGTCCCGGAGGACTGGAGAATTGCTAATGTTGTCCCTTTGATTAAGAAGGGTAGCAGGAATAATCCAGGGAATTATAGACCTGTGAGCTTGACGACAGTGGTAGATAAACTGTTGGAGAAGATACTGAGGGATAGGATCTATTCACATTTGGAAGAAAATAGACTTATCAGTGATAGGCAGCATGGTTTTGTGCAGGGAAGGTCATGTCTTACAAACCTAATAGAATTCTTTGAGGAAGTGACAAAGTTAATTGAGGGAAGGGCTGTAGATGTCATATATATGGACTTCAGTAAGGAGTTTGATAAAGTTTTCCATGGCAGATTGATGGAAAAAGTGAAGTCGTACGGGGTTTAGGGTGTACTAGCTAGATGGATAAAGAACTGGCTGGGCAACAGGACACAGCGAGAAGTGGTGGAAGGGAGTGTCTCAAAATGGAGAAGGGTGACTAGAGGTGTTCCACAGGGATCCGTGCTCGGACCACTGTTGTTTGTGATATACATAAATGATCTGGAGGAAGGCATAGGTGGTCTGATTAGCAAGTTTGCAGATGATACTAAGATTGGTGGAGGTGCATATAGTGAGGAGGACTGTCAGAGAATACAGCAAAATATAGATAGATTGGAGAGTTGGGCAGAGAAATGGCAACTGGAGTTCAATCCAGGCAAATGCGAGGTGATGCATTTTGGAAGATCTAATTCAAGAGCAGACTATATGTTCAATGGAAGAGTCCTGGGGAAAATTGATGTACAGGGAGATCTGGGAGTTCAGGTCCATTGTACACTGAAGGTGGCAGCATAGGTTGATAGAGTGGTCAAGAAGGCATACAGCATGCTTTCCTTCATCGGACGGGGTATTGAGTACAATAGTTGGCAGGTCATGTTACAGTTGTATAGGACTTTGGTTAGGCCACATTTGGAATACTGCGTGCAGTTCTGGTCGCCACATTACCAGAAGGATGTGGATGCTTTAGAGAGGGTGCAGAGGAGGTTCACCAGGATGTTGCCTGGTATGGAGGGTACTAGCTATGAAGAAAGGTTAAGTAGATTAGGATTGTTTTTGTTGGAAAGACGGAGGTTGAGGGGGGACCTGATTGAGGTCTACAAAATTATGAGAGGTATGGACAGGGTGGATAGCAACAAGCTTTTTCCAAGATTGGGGTGTCAATTACAAGGGGTCATGATTTCAAGGTGAGAAGGGGAAAATTTAAGGGAGATGTGCATGGAAAGTTTTTTTAAGCAGAGGGTGTTGGGTGCCTGGAACGTTTTGCCAGCGGAGGTGGTAGAGGCGGGCACGATAGCATCATTTAAGATGCATCTAGACAGATATATGAATGGGCGGGGAACAGAAGGAAGTAGACCTTGGAAAATAGGCGACAGGTTTAGATAAAGGATCTGGATCGGCGCAGGCTGGGAGGGCCGAAGGGCCTGTTCCTGTGCTGTAATTTTCTTTGTTCTTTGTACTCTCCACTTTCTTGGTGCATCTAAAGGATTACCCAACCACCACAGTCCATGTGGTGTTCGTACACCACAGTGCTGTTAAAGATGGAGTTCTGGGATTTTGATCCAGCGGCAGTGAAGGAACGGTGATATATTCCTAGTCAGGATGCTGTGTAACTTGGGGGGAATTTTGTAGCTGACGGTGTTCCCAGACATCTGCTGCCTTGTTCTTCTGGGTCATCTGTTTGACAGTCACTGTCAAAGACGTCTTGGCAAGTTGCTGCATCTTGCATATGGTACACACTATATGTCGGTGATGGAAGGAGTGAATGTTTAAGGTTGTAGATAGTGTGCCAATCAAGTGGGTTGCTTTGTTGTGGATTGTGTCAAACTTCCCAGAAGGCAGCCCACATCATCTTCTCAAGGTAATTGGCGATGGGTGATAAATGTTGGCCTTACCAGAAACATTCACGACGTGGAAATGAATAACGAGAAATTGTTTATATTTTTGAGATTTTTTCAATCAGGTTGAATAATTAAGGATTGGGCTTTTCACTTCCTGCCAGCTGTGTGAAGGTGGAAGAGGCTCAAAGATTCCAGTGGGAGACCTTCCCGCTGCCTACCTGCCCACCCCATCTGTCTGACCTTTTGCAGGGCAGTGGGGAGTAACTGGATTGTCCACCCAACTTTGGGCCTATTGAGGTCCATAAGTTACCAATTAATGGCCACTCCACTCCATCGATATTTTATTCAAGGCATGGAGAAGGCCATGTCAAGAGGATAGTCTCTCATTTGCAGATCCTCTGTATCCATCAGAAGCACACGCCCCCACCCACCTGCGTGGTTATATTTCCCCTTTTACCTTCTCCCCATGCCACTCAAACTGGCTACCCCCCCCCCCCCCCCCAACCCCTCCCCCATCCCAGACTGGCAGGGCATCCAGACACCCTGGATGTACCACTGAGTCCATGTTGCACTTCAGTGGGATTGCCTCTAGCCCCAGCAGTGCCCACTAACACTCCCTGGAGCTGCTAGGACTACAGAGGTCATCTATACGGTGAGACCTCCTCTTGAGATAGGGGCAGAAATCACTCCTTAAAGCAATTAATGGTGCCCCCAGTATCAGATTGATGTGGGGCCAGGGTAGCGGGTAGGCTCCTCTCTGACTTTTTAGCACTTCCAATGGGGCTGGAGTTTTACGGGGTGCTGCAATCCCCTTTGTGCTAGGTAGCACTCCAACCAGTGGAGAGTTTCCCCCCTGATTCCCATTGACTTCAATTTTTCCAGGGCTTCTTGATGCCACACACAGTCAAATGAGGAGAGACTGAGTAGACTGGGACGATACTCATTGGAATTTAGAAGAATGAGGGGGATCTTTTAGAAACTTATAAAATTCTGAAGGGAATAGATAAGATGGAAGCAGGGAGATTGTTTCCATTGGCAGGTGAAACCAGAACTAGGGGGCATAGCCTCAAAAGAAGGGGGAGCAGATTTAGGACTGAATTGAGGAGGAACTTCTTCACTCAAAAGGTTGTGAATCTGTGGAATTCCCTGTCCAGTGAAGCAGTTGAGGCTACCTCATTAAATGTTTTTAAGGCAAAGAGAGATTTTTGAACAGTAAAGGAATAAAGGGTTATGGTGAGTAGGCGGGTAAGCGGAGCTGAGTCCACAAAAAGATCAGACATGATCTAATTGAATGGCGGAGCAGACTCACGGGGTCAAATGGCTTAATCCTGCTGCTAGTTCATATATTCGTAGATGCTGCCGTGATGTCAAGTACAGTCACTCTCACGTTCAGTTCTTTGTCCGTGCTTGGACTAAGGCTGTAATGAGGTCAGGAACTGAGTGACGCTGGCAGAACCTAAAATGAATGTCAGTCAGCAGGTTGGGGAAGTGCACTTTTGAAGACCCCTTCCATCACTTTTAGTGATGATCGATGGGGCGGAGGTGGGGGGTGGGGTGAGTAATTTGCTGGATTGGATTTGCCGTGATTCCCGTGGACAGGACATACCTGGACAATATTCTACTCTGCCGGGTACATACGAGGTGTTGCAGATGTACTGGACCAGCTTGCCAAGGCACACACTCATTCTGGAGCACAAGTCTTCAGTATTATTGCTGAAATATTTTCAGCCTTTACAGTACCCGGCGCCTTCAGCCATTACTTAATATCTTGTACAGTGAATCAAATTGGCTGAGGACTGGGATCCATGATGCTGGGGATCCGAGGAGGAGGCTGAGATTGGTCATCCAGCGGAACATTTGGCTGAAGTTTGTTGCAAAAGTTTCTACATTGTCTATTGCACTCCTCTATCATTGAGGATGCGAATAATTAAGTAGCCTTGTCATCCAGTGAGTTATTTAATTATCTGCAACCACACAACTAAATGTGGCAGGACTGCAGAGCTTGGGTCTGATCGATTGGTTTTGGATCACCTTATCCCTCTCTATCACATTCTTTTTGCTGTTTGGAATTCACGTATTCCTCTGTTTTGCAGCTTCATCAGACTGATACTTCAATTCAGGTATGCCCTTGGTACTGCTCCTAATATATTCTCAGGCACATCTTCAATACCACCCAAATAACAGGAACGGAGAAGCAGGTCTCAGTTTGGACTCCCAAGCAAAGGATGAGATCTGTGAAATTATAACAATGCATATATGTCATGTTACGAAGTTTCAGAACCTTGGTGTCAATAGGTTCTGTTGGGTGTACATAACCAAAAATTTACATTGATTGAAGCCTCTGATCTGAACAGAATGTATGATGATAAAGTCATGGAGCCATGTGAAACAGTCAGATATTCAATATAGTCTGTCAGGGTGTCATGTTAATTCAGTGACACAGCTGACCTTCATCCATTTTATGCTGATTCGCAAAACCCTGATGGAAACACAGACCATGACGGTATAAAGCAAATGAGGTCGCTGCCTCATCCATAGTGGTACGACACCCTGGGCTAGTGCATGGTCAATTCCAGTCCCACAGATCCCGGCATCCCAACATAATTGAATTGACCAATAATTCATATAAAATTCGCAGAATCTTTGGCCCTTAGCTGCCTAATAATTTACAGTCACCAGGTTTGTAAGTTGATACACAATTAACATTTATTTATAATAGAAATAGAAATAAAATATGCAGTGATCATAATGGAGTAATGGCCAGCTAATGTTCCCCTTTTGACCATCCCACCCTCTACCCACACACACACAAAGACAGGCAGACACAGAGGACTAGGTGGGTGTGGAAATAATAAGGATTGAGACAAAAGAAATAAAGACGAGAGTCTTTGCTTCAGCTGAGGATTTCTTCAGTGCACCCTTTTCCCAGTGTGTGAAGTTTAAAGCTCTAATGATGCAGCCCACCCTGGCTTCTCTGCAGCATTTAAAAAAAACTGAACTCGTACCTTTCCTGTAGTGATATGGGATGGAATTCTCCCGTACCCGGCGGGGCGTGGGTCTTGGCGGGACAGAGCGGCGTGAACCATTCTGGCGTCGGCCCGCCCCAAAGGTGCAGAATCCTCCGCACCTTTAGGGGCTAGGTCATCTAATGGCACAGGCCATCCCGCATATCGGTGGGCCCCGATCATGGGCCAGGCCACCGTGGGGGCACGCCCCGGGGCCAGATAGCCCCGCGCTCCTCCCCCCCCAGGACTCCGGAGCCCACCCGCGCTGCCAGAACCCGCCGGTAAGGGACCTAGTCTAATTTATGCTGGCGGGACTGGCAAAGAACCAGCGGGACTTCGGCCCATCGCGGCCCGGAGAATCGCCGGGGGGCCGTAGCGAGTGGCCGCCGACCTGCGCGGCGCGATTCCTGCCCCCGCCCCCACGGAATTCACGCCGCCCACCCAGCGATTCTCCGACCGGGCGGGGGGGTCGGAGAATCCCATCCATTGGCTTTGTTTCTTCGGGCTTTGCTCTCTGGGCCTTTTTTCAAGAATCACACATTTCCGGGCTTATTTGAGAGAAAGAGTTGACCGGATCATGAAATGAAAAATGAAATGAAAATCGCTTATTGTCACGAGAAGGCTTCAATGAAGTTACTGTGTAAAGCCCCTAGTCGCCACATTCCGGCGCCTGTCTGGGGAGGCTGGTACGGGAATTGAACAGTACTGCTGGCCTGCTTGGTCTGCTTTATAAGCCAGCAATTTAGCCCAGTGAGCTAAACCAGCCCATTTCATGAAGAGAGAGTTTCTCGTGAGGTTTCAGCTGGGTTCCTTCTTCTCCACTGCCAGAATTCAAACTGAAAGTCAAAATGGAACCTCATGGCTCTAAAGAACATTCTAGAGAACCCAGAACCAATCAGCATGGGCTATTGACAAAGTCTGGCAATCTGAGCCAGTCATTGTCTGCCAGCCAAGTCCATCAAGCTGAGTCAGCACTGGTGTCACTCTAATCCTTTTGGAATCTGATTGTTTTGCCTGGAGGTCACAGGTCAGTCTTCCGTTTACCAAACCCAAGCTGCTGCTCGAATTAAACTGCTTTGGATTTGTAGGATCTCTTATTCTCTCTTCTTATAAGAGTCAATTGTTCGGTTGATTAGAGGTGTCCACAATAAAACGGTATTGCTAATTATGCACTTGAATAAGAACTGAATGAAAACTTCGAAGCAAAATATCAAATAATACATACAAGTATCAAACATATAGCAAAACAAAATAAACATAATGAATAAAGAAATTACTTTAAACACAAACAAATGGATAGACGATTCAATAATTCAGGAAGGCAGGAATCCAGGAACGAGTCCTTGTCCATAAGTACTTACTGTTAAGGAAATCCTTATCTGTGGTCTAGTCCCTCATTTACTCTCATTGGTTCCTAATTCTCAGCTGAGACCTCCTGGTTCGTTGAAATAGATGTCTGTTACTTAGAGGACAATTTATTAATTAAACATTGTCCATTACTTAAGATTGACTGGTATCTGTCAAGAATAATTTAGTGTCTCTGTGCGCTACCTTACGAGAATGGGATTCTCACACTACAGCTAGCAATCAACCTTGCTGTAACTAATTATTTAATACATTCTGATTACTAAATGCACTGGAATACAATGGTCTATTCATTTTATGAAACATTTGTTGAAACAATGTCTAGTTTTGCAAACATGACCCAAAACAATGACTATCATTTCACAGTTATGGCCTTTTGAGTAATTCCCTTCTCTAGCTATGCACTCAATCAATACCGAAAGACATTAAAAAAATCAATGAATCAATATATCAATAACCTATCTGCCTTAAAGTCATTCATTATCCAGGGACCAAATTATAATAGCAAAAAAACAGAACTTAAAACGAGAAACAGGGAGCAAACAGGGGTTGAACAGGAGGATCCTTACAACAGCAGTACTGAAAAAAAGATTTCATTTATATTGCTCTATTCACAACAATTGATATGTTGATTATGAGATGAATATTGGTCAGGGCGCCAGGAATAACTCCCTTGCTCTTCTTTGAAATAGTACCATGGAATCTTTTACATCGAACCGAGCAGATAGATGTGGCCTGGTCTAACATCGCATCCAAATAATGGTATCATCAACAGTACGGCACTGCCTCCAAACTGCACTGGACTGTCAGCCTTGATTTTTGTGCTCAAGGCAAGGAGCGGAACTTGAATCCAGAACTTTATAACACAGAGGTGAGGGCTAGTGCTACTAGCTGAGTCACAGGTGACACATTTCAGTTGGCTGGTGCCAATTTTAAATGCCGCCGATCTCTCAAGCCCCCACAGTGGAATCTGGCCCACCCACCAATGCCCCAACGTAGCAATTAGAGGGTCCTTGATGCACCACTCACCTCAACTCATAACAACAGGGCACTCCTGGGCCCGATTCCTGGCTCGGGCAACCTGGTACTTGGGGACCTTGGCACTGTCAGACAGGCAGAGAGGCACTGCCAAGGTTCCCGGATGGCAGTGCTGAGGGGTCGGGTGGCATCAGGGATGCCTGGGTACCACCCTGCCCAGAGACTGGCCACCCAGGGTCTTCCCATCGCTTACGCATGGTTCATGTAAACGGCACCATGGCGAGGTATTCCAGGTGCGGGCGTTCGCTCCCAGGCTTCGGGATACTCCGGCACAAACATAGTCAAGAGGCTGATTTAGCACAGAGGGGCTGGTTTAGCACAGTGGGCTAATCAGCTGACTTGTAATGCAGAACAATGCCAGCAGTGCGGAATCAATTCCCGTACCGGTTTCCTGAAGAGGCGCTGGAATGTGGCGACTCGGGGCTTTTCACAGTAACTTCATTGAAGCCGATTGTGACAATAAGCTATTATTATTATTATAAGTGAAGCTAACTGTTCAAGTAGGTATGCAAATCTAGATCCTACTCAGTGAGGGCAAGATCTGAATCACAACGTCTCGTGAGATCTCGTTAGATCTTGCGAAGCATCCCGCATGTCATAAATCCCGCGAGCCATCACGTCACCAAGTCGGGTGTGACGAGGCTGTTCAATCGCGTCCCCAGTCTTTTTAAACCTAAAGGGCACAATTCTCCCAAAGGGAAACAAACAGCTGACGCCGGAGTGAAACCCGGAGTGTTTCACTCCGGCGTCGGAGGCCGCTCCTCGCCCCCTATTCTCCCTCCCCCCGGGGGGCGAGGAGCGGCGGCGCGTGAATCCCGAGCGCCTGGCCTCGATGCTTGTGTCAAAGCGGCGCACCGGGAATGACGCAGCCGGCGGCGCCGAAGTGACGTCAGCCGCGCATGCGCGGTTGCCTTCTTCCCTTCCGCCGCCCCGCAAGATCAAGCCGCCATGTCTTGCGGGCAGCATAGGGAAAAGAATGCGTCTTTTAGAGACGCTGGCCCGACGATCGGTGGGCACCGATCGGGGGCCAGACATCTGCTGAGCACGCCCGTGGTGCTCGATCTTCCCTCCGTCCCCCACAGGCCCCATACTCACCGGTCGCGCGCTGTTCACGCCGGCAGCAACCAGGTGTGGTTGGCGCCAACGTGAACCGGTTGGGTTTGACAGGCCGCTCGGCACATCCGGGTCGGAGAATCGGCGGTCGCCGTGAGAAACGGCGAGCGGCTATTCTCCGAGCGGCCTGTCGCAAAACGCGACATGCCATTTTGGTGGTGGGTGGGAGAATCGCGGGGGGGTGCCAGGGCGGCATGGCGTGATTCGCCCGGCCCTCCCGCGATTGTCCCACCCGGCGTGGGGTGCGGAGAATCGCGCCCAAAGTGTTTAGCCTGTGATGGCCTGATTGAAACATTGGTAAGAACGCTCCTTGACCTGGATTTAAATGCACTCCTTGTTTGAAATGCAGGCAAAATGAGGCAAAAACAATATTTTGGGTTTAAATAGCTAATTGGCTTTCTTTGGGAAATTGCCTGGATATCAATCCAGCTTTGCTCATTCTCACGGGGTTTTGCTTCTCTTCGCTGCTGATATGACTGGATTTTACAAGTTATCTGTTAAAAACCATTGCCTGTTATGTATAAATCCAACAAGTAAATTGTTTCTTGTTCAGTACGGTTATGGCATTGTTTAGTGTCTCAACAGAATTAGTATCGATTCATTTGATAATTGCTCTCATAACTTCAGGAGTCAAAGGAAATTTAATTTTAAACACAGGCCTGGTTTTACAGTCCATTAGCTGACTGTAAAAAACTGAAGGGGTAATTACGTCTGCTTGAGGTGCATAATTATATACATCACATTTGAAATCTAAGTTTCACCAGGGTCACGAGGTGTTGAAAGACAGTAAGGTTTATGTATTGACCCTGGTATTTTTAAACAGACTTTCCTCAGTTTGCGAAGTCAATGTTATCCATTATAAACATTATTCAGGAAAATCATTTCAGGGAGGAGCATACAAATTGATGCAAGTGGTAAAGAAATTAATTACTCGAGATTAAATAGATATGATTTGGATTTAATTTGACAATATGATAACAATGTGGTTCTGCTATTTCCTAATAACCAAGGGATACGAGTTCCAGTCCAATTATGCCAGTCTGTGATTTTGAATTCAGTTAAGAAGTTTTATAATTACTGAAGCTATCAAGTTGTTGTAAAAACCCAACTAAATTCACTGAGATCCTTTGGCGAAGGCTAAGGAATGCATGACCCCAGACATGCAGAAATGTGGTTGAATCTAAACTGCCCTCTGAAATGGCCAACACGCCAAGTAGCTGAATCAAACCACCACTAAAATGTACAATAAGAATAAAACCAGATGGACCACTCAGCAAAGACCTCAGCACCAGATCTGGACATGACAAAGGCTTGTTAATATTTGGGGACTTGTTGTCAAAATTGGGGCTTTGTCAAGGACTAACTATGTAACAACTACAATCATAACAAGTGGATCATAATATCTCACACTCCTCCATTAAAATCTGATTATGTTCATTCGTCATTGACAGGGCAGACTGAGCAGAAGCACAAGTCCTGAACATGGCCGCCAGACACCAGGAAGTCTCGTGGGCAAGGAAACCTCCTGCTGATTGTCACCTACTGCTCTTCTTCAGCTGATGCATCAATACCCTCCACATTGAGCACTGCTTGGAAGAAGCACCAACGGTTCTCGAGGGAAAATAATTTATTCAGATGGGGGAACGGCAGAGAACATCACCAAAAGTGTTTTGATCACACCGTGACTAAGTGAGATGGTCGATCCCTGAACAAAGGGCAAGTAACAAAGAATAGCACAGCACAGGAACAGGCCCTTC
Organism: Scyliorhinus canicula; assembly: GCF_902713615.1. Classification (NCBI taxonomy): domain Eukaryota; kingdom Metazoa; phylum Chordata; class Chondrichthyes; order Carcharhiniformes; family Scyliorhinidae; genus Scyliorhinus; species Scyliorhinus canicula. Next base: position 267,781,273 of record NC_052147.1, read on the forward strand.
AGCCCTCCAAGTCTGTCCTGCTCATGATACCACCATTGGCCAAAACCCTCAGCACTTCCTTGTGCCGTATCGCTCGATACCCATCCTATCCATGTATTTGTCGAGATGCCTTTTGAAAGCCATTAATGTATCTGCTTCGACAACGTCCCCTGGCAATGCGTTCCATCACTCACCACCCTCTGTGTAAAATACCTGTCTCGCACATCTCCTCTAAACTTTGCCCACAGACCTTAAACCTATGCCCCCTGGTGACTGACTCTCTCTGGGAAAGAGTGCCTGCCCATCCACTCTATCCATGCCCCTCATAATCTTTTAGACCTCTATCAGGTCACCCCTCAATCTCCGTCTTTCTAATGAAAACAGTTTGAATCTATTCAGCCTCTCCACACAGCTAACACTCTCCATACCAGGCAACATCCTAGTAAACGTCCTCTGCACCGTCTCCAAAGCCTCCACATCCTTCTGGTAGTGTGGCGACCAGAATTGTGCGCAATATTCCAAGTGTGGCCTTACCAAGGTTCGATACAACTGGAGCATGACTTGCCATTTTTCATACTCGATGCCCCTCCCAAAGAAGGTAAGCATTCCATATGCTTTCTTGGCTACCTTGTCCACTTGTGTTGCCACTTTCAATGATCTGAGGACATACATGCCCAGATCACTCTGACTTTCTAAATTCCGAAGAGTTTTGCCATTTACTATTTATTTCTCCTCTATATTAGACCTACCAAAATGCATTACCTCACATTTATCTGGATTAAACTCCATTTGCCATTTAAAAGAACAAAAGAACAAAGAAAAGTACAGCACAGGAACAGGCCCTTCGGCCCTCCAAGCCCGTGCCGACCATGCTGCCCAACTAAACTACAATTTTCTACACTTCCTGGGTCCGTGTCCCTCTATTCCCATCCTATTCATACATTTGTCAAGATGCCCCTTAAATGTCACTATTGTCCCTGCTTCCACCACCTCCTCCAGCAGCGTGTTCCAGGCACCCACTACCCTCTGGGTAAAAAAACTTGCCTCGCACATCTCCTCTAAACCTTGTCCCTCACACCTTAAACCTATGCCCCCTAGTAATTGACCCCTCTATTCTGGGGAAAAGCCTGCCCAAGTCTCAACCTAACTATGTCCTGCTGTATCCTCTGACAATCCTCAACACTATCTACCACTCCACCAATCTTGGCGCTCATATCATAGGACAGAATAAAAAGAAAGTTTTGATATCAAATCAAATGAAAGGTATTTAGCAAAGCAAGTAGGAAAAGGTATTTTACATTAAGGCGTGTCAGGCTGTGGAAAACATCAATAGAGTTTGTGATTGGAGTGGAGAGCATGACAATATTGAGATAGGTGCGAGAGGGGAAGAGGTATAAAGGAGCACGAGAACAGTGTGGGCACAGTGATTAGAACAACTGCTTGTTTGGGCAACAGCGGGTTTCATTGAACAGCCTATTGCTGTTATTGGTGTTCAAGGTAGACAAATTAGAGAAGGGCACCTGATTAAAGCCTTTGAATTACATGTGGAGAGGATGCAACATCTCTTTCCATTACAGGTCCTGCATTTCACACCAATATGTTTGCGATCCACCTCGGTGTCACACCTGTAAAACGGATACGTGTTCTCCCACTTTCTGGGTCATTAATTTCTATGAAGAAGTCTTACAACACCAGGTTAAAGTCCAACATGTTTGTTTCAAACACTAGCTTTCGGAGCACTGCTCCTTCCTCAGGTGAATGGTCGGGGACCATAAATGGTCGGGGTCCCCAACTGGACCCTGAAAGGCAAATTAAAACATCTCTCTTTTTAAATATATTTTCACCACTTCCAAAGAAATTTAACTGCTTGCAATACATGTTCACGTTTAGTCACCATTGCAGAACATATGAATTTATGAGTCTTTAAAGTGTGCAGGTAATCTGCTCGCATGTCCGCGTTTTGAAATGGTTACACTTCCATCTGGAAGTATCTTTGATTGCTCATAGTAACCTGTTGAATTTTCAAGCTTGAATCTTAGAATCATAGAATTCCTACAGTGCAAAAGGGGCCAATGGGCCCATCGTGTCTGCACTGACCTTCTGAAAGAGCACCCAACCTAGGCTCATACCGGATGGACTACACCCAAGAGTCCTAAAAGCGATAGTTGAGGAAATTGTGGAGGCATTGGTGATGATCTTTCAAGAATCACTGGAGGCAGGAAAGGTCCCAGTGGAATGAAAAGTGGCAAATGTAACACTGCTGTTTAAGAAGGAAGGGAGGCAGAAGACGGGAAAATATAGGGGGATTAGCCTGACTTCGGTCATTGGTAAGATTTTAGAGTCCATTATTAAAGATGAGATCGTGGAGTACTTGGAAGTGCATGGTAAAATAGGACTGAGTCAGCACGGCTTTGTCAAAGGGAGGTCATGTCTGACAAATCTGTTAGAGTTCTTTGAGGAGGTAACAAGGAAATTAGACAAAGGAGAACAAGTGGACATAATTTATTTAGATTTCCAGGAGGCCTTTGATAAGGCGCCGCATGGGAGACTGTTAAATAAGTTAAAAGCTCATGATATTAAGGGTAAGATCCTGGCATGGATAGAGAATTGAAGGCAGAGAGTTGGGATAAAGGGGTCTTTTTCATGATGGCAGCCGGTGACTAGTAGTGTGCCTCAGGGGTCTGTGCTGCGACCACAACTTTTCACAATATACATTAATGATCTGGAAGAAGGAACTGAAGGCACTGTTGCTATGTTTGCAGATGATACAAAGATCTGTAGAGGGACAGGTAGTATTGAGGAAGTAAGGGGGCTGCAGAAGGATTTGGACAAGCTAGGAGAGTGGGCAATGAAGTGGCAAATGAAATACAATGTGGAAAAGTGTGAGGTTATGGACTTTGGAAGGAGGAATTTAGGCAGAGACTATTTTCTAAATGGGGAAATGCTTAGGAAATCAGAAACTCAAAGGGACTTGGGAGTCCTTGTTCACAATTCCCTTAAGGTTAATGTGCAGGTTCAGTCGGCAGTTAAAAAGGCAAACACAATGTTAGCATTCATGTCAAGAGGGCTGGAATACAAAACCAGGATGTACTTCTGAGGCTGTATAAGGCTCTGGTCAGACCCCCTTTGGAGTATTGTGAGCAGTTTTGGGCCCCGTATCTAAGGAAGGAAGGGTCCAGACAAGGTTCACAAGAATGATCCCTGGAATGAAGAACTGTCATATGAGGAATGGTTGAGGACTGTGGGTCGACTCTGGGTCTGTACTCATTGGCGTTTAGAAAGATGAGGGGGGATGAGGGGAACATGCAAACACCAGTCACCCAAGCCGGGAATTGAACGCAGGTCCCTGACTCTGTGATGCAGCCGTGCTAACCACCATTCCACCATGCTGCCCAACCATTACAGGTAAAGGAGATGCACAGTTGATTCTATCATTCACCAAGGTCATAGATGCAAGAACCATGTAAAGTTCCAGATCTGCAACACTGGGCTATATTTTACTGCCCTCCACCGGTGTGTTTGAATGTGGGGAGCGGGGTTGTGGGTCTTCATCAAATGCCACACATGACATTTACAATGCTTTCTCACCCATCCCTGATCTGTCTCTCACTTTACAGGGGAGGTGGGGGGGGGGGGGGGCACAGTGGGGGTGTTGCATGGCCCACTCACCCTTTGGCCTATTGAGGCCCTCAGGTGTCCGGTATAAGGCCGATTATGTGCTGCATTCCATCTCTGTCGCTATTTTATCCATGCCAGGTGGAGGAGCTAAATTATAGAATTTACAGTGCAGAAGGAGGCCATTCGGCCCATCGAGTCTGCACCGGCTCCTGGAAAGAGCACCCTACCCAAGGTCAACACCTCCACCCTATCCCCATAACCCAGGAACCTCACCCAATACTAAGGGCAATTTTGGACACTAAGGTCAATTTATCATGGACAATCCACCTAACTTGCACATCATTGGACTGTGGGAGGAAACCGGAGCACCCGGAGGAAACCCACGAACACACGGGGAGGATGTGCAGACTCTGCACAGACAGTGGCCCAAGCCGGAATCGAAACTGGGACCCTGGCGCTGTGAAGCATTTGTGTTATCCACAATGCTACCGTGCTGCCCTAAAGAGATTTAATTGTGGGTACTGGTGATGTGCAAAGCAGTGGGAGCTTCCTTGGTGGTCCTCTGTACCCATCGGAAGCATCTGCCTCTGAGGTCATGATGCCGTTTATAACTATTCCCCCCTGGCATCTCAAACCCAGACCCCCAGTCTCCTCACCCTCCTCGATGCGGTCTGCCAACCAGGCTGCCCAATACATTGGACTTACCCTACTCTTGTACTGGGCTTGTTTGCAGTCGCAGCATCAGCTAATGCTTGAACATGCGGGACTGGGATTATGGAGCTATCGGCCAATCAGATTGGCTGGCACTGACCTAAGGTGGGTCCTCCTCCCTAGATTGGGGTAGAAGCCTCAAAATTAGACAATTAATATTGCTTCCAGCACAAAGTGGCTGTGGGGCAGTCGTATTTTTGCGAGACAGGCTCCCTGCCAACGTTTTTGTTGGGAGGGGAGTTGGGGGGGGGGGGGGGGGGGTGGTTTACCTATAAAGTCTGCATTACCACTTAAAATCTGGTGACTTATAAAATCCAGGCCATTAACTCTCATTCTGTCTCCACAGACGCTGTCTGTCCTGCTGAGTATGTCCAGCTTTTTCCATTTTTTCCCCCCAAATGCTCTGCTGCTCTCACTGTGTCGCTGTCATCTGGTACTGGCTGCAACATCCAGGGCAAACAGTTCTTGAGATGAAAAACATTGAACAAGTCTAAGTGAGGGGAATTCCACGAGAGGGCCCGCTCCAGCAAAATCTGGGCCCATGTTTTCATTTGTGAGCCCTGAAAAAAGAGGCTCCTTGCACTGAACAACCATAAAGACTGATTATATCCAAAGTTATTTCCACCACGTTCTGCACAACATTTTCCAAATGCCATCTCCGATCACTAGAACATTCTACTCACTTTTATCACCTTGGAAACGTCTTGCATTGCCTTTGGCTTCTTTCTTTTTTATGGGGAACAATTTGTTCGCTCCAGTTGCACCCCATTAGACACAGAGATCCAGGGCAATTAATGCTCAGAGAAAACACGCAGAAAAACCCAAAGATTAACTTCCGCTCTTCTGACGCCAATGACTAAAACACCTCGAGGCAGATGCTGCTCTGATGTTATTTGTTATTGCTGAAAGCATAAACTAATTTCTTCATCAGCAAGAATTCATACCATCGAGTACTATAGATGGGTCAGTTTTTGTGCAGTGTGTGCAGGAGGGTTTTCTGACACAGTATGTAGACAGGCCAACAAGGGGCGAGGCCACATTGGATTTGGTACTGGGTAATGAACCCGGCCAGGTGTTAGATTTAGATGTAGGTGAGCACTTTGGTGATAGTGATCACAACTCGGTTATGTTTACTTTAGCAATGGGCAGGGATAGGTATATACCGCAAGGCAAGAATTATAGCTGGGGGAAAGGCAATTATGATGCTATTCGGCAAGATTTAGGAGGTATAGGATGGGGAAGGAAACTGCAGGGGATGGGTACAATCGAAATGTGGAGCTTTTTCAAGGAACAGCTACTGCGTGTCCTTAATAAGTATGTACCTGTCAGGCAGGGAGGAAGTTGTCGAGCAAGGGAGCCGTGGTTTACTAAGGAAGTTGAAGCACTTGTCAAGAGGAAGAAGAAGGCTTATGTTAGGATGAGACATGAAGGCTCAGTTAGGGCACTTGAGAGTTACAAGTTAGCCAGGAAGGACCTAAAGGGAGAGTTAAGAAGAGCGAGGAGAGGACACGAAAAGTCGTTGGCGGATAGGATCAAGGAAAACCCTAAGGCTTTCTATAGGTATATCAGGAACAAAAGAATGACTCGAGTAAGATTAGGGCCAATCAAGGATAGTAGTGGAAAGTTGTGTGTGGAATCAGAGGAGATAGGGGAAGCATTAAATGGATATTTTTCGTCAGTGTTTACACTGGAGAAAGACAATGTTGTCGAGGAGAACACTCAGGTTCAGTCGACCAGGCTAGATGGAATTGAGGTTCAAAAGGAGGAGGTGTTAGCAATTTTAGAAAATGTCAAAATAGATAAGTCCCCTGGGCCAGATGGGATTTATCCTAGGATTCTCTGGGAAGCCAGGGAGGAGATTGCAGAGCCTTTGTCCTTGATCTTTATGTCGTCTTTGTCGACAGGAATAGTGCCGGAAGACTGGAGGATAGCAAATGTTGTCCCCTTGTTCAAGAAGGGGAGTAGAGACAACCCTGGTAATTATAGACCTGTGAGCCTTATTTCGGTTGTGGGTAAAATGTTGGAAAAGGTTATAAGAGATAGGGTTTATAATCACCTTGAAAAGAACAAGTTGATTAGCGATACTCAACACGGTTTTGTGAAGGGTAGGTCATGTCTCACAAACCTTATTGAGTTTTTTGAGAAGGTGACCAAACAGGTGGATCAGGGTAAAGCTGTTGATGTGGTGTATATGGATTTCAGTAAGGCGTTTGATAAGGTTCCCCACGGTAGGCTATTGCAGAAAATAAGGAAGTATGGAATTGAAGGTGATTTAGCGGTTTGGATCAGTAATTGGCTAGCTGAAAGAAGACAGAGGGTGGTGGTTGATGGCAAATGTTCATCCTGGAGTTCAGTTACTAGTGGTGTACCGCAAGGATCTGTTTTGGGGCCACTGCTGTTTGTCATTTTTATAAATGACCTGGAAGAGGGTGTAGAAGGATGGGTTAGTAAATTTGCAGATGACACGAAGGTCGGTGGAGTTGTTGCTAGTGCTGAAGGATGTTATAGGATACAGAGGGACATAGATAAGCTGCAGAGCTGGGCTGAGAGGTGGCAGAGGGAGTTTAATGCGGAAAAGTGTGAGGTGGTTCACTTTGGAAGGAGTAACAGGAATGCAGAGTACTGGGCTAATGGCAAGATTCTTGGTAGTGTGGATGAACAGAGAGATCTCGGCATCCAGGTACATAAATCCCTGAAAGTTGCCACCCAGGTTAATAGGGCTGTTAAGAAGGCATATGGTGTGCTAGCCTTTATAAGCAGGGGGATTGAGTTTCGGAACCACAAGGTCATGCTGCAGCTGTACATAACTCTGGTGCGGCCACACCTGGAGTACTGCGTGCAGTTCTGGTCACCACATTTTAGGAAGGATGTGGAAGCTTTGGAAAGGGTTCAGAGGAGATTTACTAGGTTGTTGCCTGGTATGGAGGGAAGGTCTTACGAGGAAAGGCTCAGGGAATTGAGGTTGTTTTCGTTAGAGAGGAGAAGGCTGAGAGGTGACTTAATAGAGACATATAAGATAGTCAGAGGGTTAGATAGGGTGGACAGTGAGAGTCTTTTTCCTCGGATGGTGATGACCAACACGAGGGGACATAGCTTTAAATTGAGGGGTGAGAGATATAGGACAGATGTCAGAGGCAGTTTCTTTACTCAGAGAGTAGTAGGGGTGTGGAACGCCCTGCCTGCAATAGTAGTAGACTCGCCAACTTTAAGGGCATTTAAGTGGTCACTGGATAGACATATGGATGAAAATGGAATAGTGTAGGTCAGATAGGCTTCAGATGGTTTCACAGGTCGGCGCAACATCGAGGGCCGAAGGGCCCGTACTGCGCTGTAGTGTTCTATGTTCTATGTTCTATACCGCAATGAGGTTTTTAAGTCATGATCAAAACATCGGACAGAATTTAATTTCGGCTTCAGATGTGGGTTGGGGCCTTCTCGATTTCCACCCCCTTCAGTTCAGAGAAGGCCGAGGACTGCCTTCCTGCCCGGAGGCCAATTCAATGCCTGACGTGCCCCCCCCCCCCCCTCCCCCCAGTGGAGCTGCTGAAACTGAAGAGCCGTCAGCCCTCCAGTTGGCCAAGAGCTCTTCGAGACGGGACTCCTTCCCTTAAAGGCATGGAAACTCTGACACTAGCTAACTGCTCATTGGGGCTTCTGGAAAAGGGTGGCGGTGTGGTTGCCCCTGACGATATGGACGGGGCCACGGCCACAGGCATTACTCTTACCCTACAATTCCTATTTAATTGTGGTAGCAAAATGGACCAATTGCACTGAGCGATCATTTTATGAAATTTGCGCATTTTTATTTTATTTTACAAATGTACCAAAAAAACCATAGTTATAACACGGGCTATAAAGAGCCTTTGTAAAGTATAAATGTCTCCACGGTCCCTGATGACCATCGGCTGTTATCCCCTTTGAGAAATGACTGGTGGTGATTTAACCTGAGGGTCTCCACATCTCAGTCGAGGGGCAAGGTTGAGAAGGTGGGGCCTCCATGAATAACCTCAGCCTTAACTAATGAACCCCAATGTGGGGGTGGGAGGAAGTAAATGGTTTTCAACGAGTGGGCGGCGGCACACTGGTGTGCCATGACAACTGGCCAAGTGTGCCGTGAAATTTTGTACAAAGGTAATGAAAGTCAATGTAAGACAAACACATTGTTTCATCTTAAACGATATTCAATCCAACCAAAATGATAACGCATAAAAATTAATCATCAAACACTTTAAAAGTGAGGTATTGATCTTTCGATTCTAAAATAATAGAATCCCTACAGTGCAGATTGAGGCCATTCAGCCCATCATATCTACACCAAAATGCCCCACCCCGGCCCACTCCCGTACCCGCACCCTATCTCTGCAACCCCACCTGACCTTTGAACACTAAGGGGCATTTGATCATGGCCAATCCACCTAACCTGCAGGTTTTTGAACTACAGGAGGAAACCGGAGCACCAGGAGGAAACCCACTCCGACATGGGGATAACATCCAGACTCCAGACAGACGGTTACCGAAGGTTGGAATTGAACCTGTGTTCCTGGCACTGTGAGGCAGCATTGCTAAACATTGTGCCACTGTGTGGACATTCTAAATGCAGGTGGCCAAAGGGTGAAATTGAGATGATGTGATAGCATTTACTAGTCACCATAGAATCCAAGCAAAGGCGTTCATGATAGTAATACATAGGCGGCATGGTAACACAGTGGTTAGCACTGTTGTTTCACAGCACCAGGGTTCCAGATTTGGTTCCCGGCTTGGGTCACTGTCTGTGCGGAGTCTGCACGTTCTCCCTGTGTCTGCGTGGGTTTCCTCCGGGTGCTCCGGCTTCCTCCCACAAGTTCCAAAAGTCGTGCAGTTAGGTGATTTGGACATTCTGAATTCTACCTCAGTGTACCCGAACAGGCGCCCGAATATGGCGACTAGGGAATTTTCACAGTAACCTCATTGCAGTGTGTACCCAAACAGGCTCCAGAGTGTGGCGAAGGGGCGGCTTTTCACAGTAATTTAATTGCAGTGTTAATGTAAGCCTACTTGTGACAATAAAGATTATTATTAATTATTATTACAAGCTGGCAGACGCAGCAAAATTGACCGTGTCCATATTTCTTTGCTGGATCTATTTTATATAACCTGGAAAAATGGATATGTTTGATTCGTTAATGGCCACTTAAGGGCCTTTTCCTGCACCGTCTCAATTTTTAGGCTGGCGGGCAGATGACAGCTCTTTGTGGGGGGGGGGGGGGGGGGGGGGGGGGGGGAGTGGGGGGGGGGGGGGGGGGGGAAGAGGACCGGAAACAAAGTTCAATCTTTGGTGGAAAGCCTCGTTCAGAGGCTCCCTTCTGGCTGGGGGCGCCCTCCTCTTAAGGCCCAGTGGCTTCTGGAGCTCCCTCCCCCTCACCCTCCCCTTACCCATCCCAGGTCCCAGGTCCCAGGTTCGAATCCCAGCTTGGGTCACTGTCTGTGTGGAGTCTGCACGTTCTCCCCGTGTTTGCGTGGGTTTCCTCCGGGTATTCCGGTTTCCTCCCACAGTCCAAAGATGTGCAGGTTAGGTGGATTGGCCAGGCTAAATTGCCCTTAGGGTCCAAATTGCCCTTAGTGTTATGTGGGGTTACTGGGTTATGGGGATAGGGTGGAGGGTGGGCTTGGGTAGGGTGCTCTTTCCAAGAGTAGGTGCAGACTCGAAGGGGCCGAATGGCCTCCTTCAACACTGTAAATTCTATGAAATTCTATGAAATTGAATCTGTAACTGCACTGAAAGATTTGGCCAAAACATGGTGGTGGAGTGGAACTTATGGATTGCTGGACCTTTTGGGAATTAGTTTGAGCAGCAGTATCAACAGGCTCGCTGAATATTCTGTAGGGTGTATGACTCTGGGCTCAAGGCTTGTATTTTTTGGGTCAGACCCTAGCTCAAAAGGAAACAAAGCCATGAGCTTGCTAAAGCTTAAATGGAAAGTGAGACCAATGCTGGTTGAAACCAGATTGAAGACACAGAGCCACCTGAGCTCAGATGACCCAATGATGCAGAATGGGAAACCTAAAAGAACATTAAAGCTGGATTTGGGAGTGGGGTAATACCAAAAGGAAAATGCTGGAAAATCTCAGCAGGTCTGGCAGCATCTGCAGGGAGAGAAAAGAGCTAACGCTTCGAGTCCAATGACTCTTTGTCAAAGCTGACAGACAGAGAAAGTGGAAAATATTGACACTGTGGAGTGAGAATGCAAGATGAGTCAGAGCCACAAAAACTCCGAGATGCAAGCAGCTTTGTCTAACTTGAATCTAAATATATAGGGCGCGATTCTCCCAGACAGGGAGAAATCGTAAGGCTGGTGTCAAAACCGGGCGGGTTTGACGCCAGCCTCCCCCTCCCCGACCGGGAACCGATTCTGGTCCCTGGTCTGGGCTAGTATGCCGCGGCCGTGAACTCCGGCATCGCGGGCTTAACGAATTTCGTTAAGCCCGCTTGCCAGAGTTTGCACCGGCTGACGCGTCACATGACGTCAGCCGCGCATGCGCAGATTGGAAGACTCCAACCCGCGCATGCGCGGATGACGTCATCGCGCATTTGCGCGAAACCCACGCATGCGCGGGCCGGGATGCCCCTCAGCCGCCCCGCGAAGTGATACAGCGGGGCGGCGGAAGGATAAAGAGTGCGCGGGAATCGGACCCGCTGCCCGCGATCGGTGCCCACCGATCGCGGGCCCATGGCACCCTTGGCACGGCCGTCATACTGCCGTGCCAATCGGTGCCATGGTTTTCAAAATCGGGACTTTATGGCCGTTTTTACGAACGGCCAGACCAGGTGTGTTTGCCGTTCGTAAAAACAGCCGTAAAGGGCTTGGACTTTGGCCCATCGGCCAGCTGAGAATCGCTGCTCGCCGTAAAAAAACGGCGGCAGCGATTCGTGTCGGGAGTTGGGCGTGGGGGGGGGGGAGAATAGCGGGAGGGCGTCAGACTAGCGTGGCCGTAAAAATTTACGACCCCCGCTATTCTCCGCACTGTCGTGAGTGCGGAGAATTGCGCCCATAGATTTCCCCTTCCTTACTTTGAAACATTGAATTGAACCCCATTAACACTATACCGTGGGCTGGATTCTCCATTTTTGGGACAATGTGCCCACGCCGTCGTGAAAACTGTGGCAAGGGATTCTCCGCAGCCCCGCGCCGAAGTAGCGTTTGCCGCAGGGGTGGAGAATAAATCCTTACATGGGAATCGTAGCCGGCGCCGCTCCTGCTCACGCGCGGATTACGCGCTGCGGTTGGGGCGCCATTGACAGAGGTCCTCCTAGCGATTCTCCGGGCAAAACTGGCCGAGTTCCTGATGGTGTGGTTCTAACTCAGCCGGTCTGGAACCTCGGGTGGTTCCCCCCTGGTGGGGGGCGGGGGGATCGGGGGTGGGGGGGTGTCATGAACGGCCGGGGCAGCGATCGGGCGGCTCGGATCCTGAGCACACGCAGTCTCGGGGGGGGGGGGGGGCCTACAGGCCTACATTGTCGATATCGGTCCACGATCCGTGTCCGCCATGGCGCACAGCGGACTCACGGCCGGAAATGCGGGGGTCCATATCCACAGCCAGAGCTGAGAGAACTCTGGGTCCTGCCAGTCCCCTGCAGACAGGAGAACCGCTGGAAATGTTTATATGGAAAGTGTTTATGCCGGCCTGGGGATACAGCCCCATTGTTGGAGAATCCAGCCCCTGATCTTTTATGCCAGGAAAACTGGCATCAAAAGGTCACAGATTCACAGCCTTGCAGGGGGATAGCAGGCGGCTGTCGTGGAGCTCGCAGCTCCAGCTGCCGATACGGCCCCCCGCACTTCCGAGTCGGAGGCCGCGCATGCGCACGGCGGCGGCCTCCAGCCTTCAGTCGCAGCAGCGTGCTCTATGGCAGACTCAAGATGCAGACCTGGACCACCTGCACACATAGCCCGCAGCCCCGAATGAGGCCCCCCCTGCCCTCCGATCAGCCCTCCCCCGACCGCGGACTGAGCCCGCAGCCACCTCGCGACTTTCCCGAACGGCAGGACCAGATTAGAACCACGCCGTCGGGAATTCGGCTGGCTGGGGATGGAGAATAGCGGGGCGGGTCTCAGGCAATGGCTTGCGGCGGTTGATACTCGGCATGGCGTACTCCCCGGGTACGCCGCTTTTCGGGGTGCGGAGAATAGTGGAAAAAACAGCGGTCCCGATTTTGTGCAGGAAAACAAATTCTCCGTCCCATCACTGAACATGATTTTGGCATCGGGGTGCAGAGAATCCAGCCCCTTATTTCTATTATTTAACAATAAAAATATAAATCCCTTAAAACGACCTGTTTTCTGACTCAGGATGAAGGAGAATAAGATTACTGCCGCCACTTCAGTCATTTTAAAGCAGTTGATTGACCAGCAATAAATTGACACTAAATGGATGTTCATTTGCCATTAATTAGACACCTATTACTGCTGGCCAGGTTGCTGATGATAGTCCTCCCTGCTTCCAGCAAGAACGCTCAGAGCTGGGCCCGGCGTGCACATCTCCTGCCATCCAAAGCCACCGCTGAATAATTGATAAGATTCTACTCGCGACAGACAATTTGTACACAACTCCAACAAATAGCAGTGGTAAATAAATCTGCTTGTGGGGAGGTGCTGATTGAAGAATAAATGTTGGCCATGACATATCTTCCTTGCTGTACGTCAACTTGTGCCCTGGGATCATTTACTATTCAGACACCTGACCAGGCAGCAAGACACAGTCTAACAATTCTTCAAAATGATGGCAGCACCAGGATTGCTGTGTTCCCTCGGTGCTGTCATGAATTGCCAGCCCAGGCTCATCAATGTGCTTTCACTACTAGATTGGGGTTTGAACCGACAGCTTAAAATGAGAGACCAAGTTGACAGCTGACACATTACCAAGCGTTGGTAACAGTTTTATGCAACGCAAAAAGAAATTTTGGCCCAGATACAACACTGCCGTTCAATAATTTCTATCATGCTATTATATCTATCCCTTGCTTGCAACTCTTAAACAGCTCGTAAAAAACTTTACTAAATAGCATTGCTCTTTTAAAGCCACTGGGAATCATTTCTTATTACTTTAGGATTGCACAGGAGGAAAGTTTTTTTCTCTCCAACCGCTTTACCATTCACTTGAACTGGATAACAATACTGGGACAGATGCCACATTTTAGAACTTTTGGGGCCAATGGCGATTACATAGAGCTGGAGAGGACAATATAGTGCTCACTTAATTTTACATCCATTTATTCAAATGAATGGAGTATCAGTTATGCGCTGTTAGAGGCATGGGGGGGCGGGATTCTCTGTCGGCTATGTCGAAACCGGGAAAGGTTCATTGCCTTTGAGCTTGCTGATCTTCAACTATTTCTTATCCATTCATGGTATTCCGGTCCCAGACAGGGATACAGGACTGAAATCCCAATATTATAATTTAGTTGTCAGACTGTGCGGAAGGAATGATTTGCTCCAGTAGTGGTTGCATGAAGATATAGGGATTGTTTTTTTTTAATTGAAGAAAACTTTATTGTGAATACAATCTTGAACTCTTTGGGCGTGATCCACCGACTGCATTGCACTCTTCCTTGAGCGCCATGCGGCCGGTGAATGCCAGGAGAGCCCTCTCGCTGGCTTCCTGACAGTCTTCACACCTCGCTGGATTCGCCCAGTCCCATGAGACATCGGACTCCAAATCCCACCCAAAAGGGATTCGGCAATGACAGGCTTCGACCAACATCCATCACCCTCCCTCGATTCTCCAGCCTCCCTGGTGAAGCCAGGCGCCGTTCAGCACTGGTCCACACAAACATGGACCAGGGGAATGGCCATCTGTTTTTCTGTCATGAAAGGCCACAGTTTTTACGACGACGTGAGGACATGGTCCCATAAATGGAGAATCCAGCCCATGGGGCGAGATTCTCCCAAAACGGGAGAAATCGTAAAGCTGCCGTAAAACCCGGGCGGGTTATACGGCAGCGCGCCCCTTCCCGACGGGGGACCGATTCTGGTCCCCGGTCGGGGCTAGCAGCCCGACGCCGTAGGCTCCGGCAAGACGGGCTTAACGAAAATCGTTAAGCCCGCTTACCGGAGTTAGCGCCGGCTGACGCGTCATATGACGTCAGCCGCGCATGCGCAGTTTGGAAGACTCCAACCCGCGCATGCGCGGGTGACGTCATCGCGTTTTTGCGCGAAACCTGCGCGGGCCGGGTTGCCCCTCAGCCGCCCCGCGAATGGATACTGCGGGGCGGCGGAAGGACAAGTAGTGCGCGGGCATCGGGCCCGCTGCCCGCGATCGGTGCCCACCGATCGCGGGCCCATGGCACCCTTGGCACGGCCGTGGTACTACCGTGCCAATCGGTGCCATGGTTATAAAAGCGAGTTAGTGACGCCGTTTTTACGAACGGCAAGACCAGGTGTGTTTGCCGTTCGTGAAAACGGCGGAAAGGGCTGGGACTTCGGCCCATCTAACAGCTGAGAATCGCTGCCGGCCGTAAAAAAACGGCGGCAGCGATTCGGGTCGGGACTTCGGCGGGGGGGGGGGGGAGAATAGCGGGAGGGCGGCAAAAATGTCGGGAAGGCCCTCCCGCTATTCTCCCACCCGTCGTGGGGGGCGGAGAATTTCGCCCATGATTTCTGACAATTGATCTCAGCCTCCCTATCGGTACTCGTCAAGTTCTCTTCCTCCTGTCTCAACCTGTGGCATTGAGGTCTTATTACCACACAATTAGGAAACAATCCGGGAGAGACTTCTTGTATCATCTCAGTTTGACTTCCCACAGGTTTTTCAGCCACAGTAATAATAATAATCTTATTATTGTCACAAGTAGGCTTACATTTACACTGCAATGAGGTTACCTTGAAAATCCCCTAGTCGCCACACTCCGGTGCTTGTTCGGGTACACTGAGGGAGAATTCGGAATGTCCAATTCACCTAACAAGCATTTCTTTCAGGACTTGTGGGAGGAAACTGGAGCACCTGGAGGAAACTCACGCAGATAGGGGGGAATGTGCAAATTGCCCAAGTGTGCTCTCTCCAGAAGAAACAGAACAAATCCAACCCAGCTAATTACCGCCCTATCAGTAGACCCTCCATCATCAGCAAAGTGATGGAAGGAATCATCAACGGTGCTTTCAACGGGCACTTACTCAGCAATAACCTGTTCAGGACGCTCAGTTTGGGTTCCACCCGGGTCACTCAGCTCCTGACCTCATTACAGCCTTGGTTTAAACATGGACAAAAGAGGTGAATGCTAGAGGTGAGGTGAGAGTGACTGCCCGTGACATCAAGGCATCATTTGACCGAGTATCAAGGAGCCCTAGCTAATGGGAATCAGGGGGGAAACTCTCCAATGTCTGGAATCATACCTGACTTCGCAGACAGCGACCCAAACAGTAGTGACAGCATGAAGAAATAGGGATTTGTGTTTTTAAAAAATAAACCGTTATTATGTATGCAATAGAACATAGAACATAGAACGGTACAGCACAGAACAGGCCCTTCGGCCCTTGATGTTGTGCTGAGCAATGATCACCCTACTCAAGCCCACGTATCCACCCTATACCAGTAACCCAACAACCCCCATTTACCTTATTTTTAGGACACTAAGGGCAATTTAGCATGGCCAATCCACCTAACCCGCACATCTTTGGACTGTGGGAGGAAACCGGAGCACCCGGAGGAAACCCACGCACACACGGGGAGGACATGCAGACTCCGCACAGACAGTGACCCAGCCGGGAATCGAATCTGGGACCCTGGAGCTGTGAAGCATTTATGCTAACCACCATGCTACCGTGCTCTTTAACTTCAGATTGAAACAGCTTACAATTACCCTTTAACACTATGATGCAATTATCCATTAAACAACAAGAAAGGAAACATGCAGCTTTCAATCTATCTTAATATCAACATGGCATAGAGTAAATACTTGCTTCATAAAACAGATTTGTCTTCTGTTAGAACCCCTTCAGACTTCACAATTGATCATTCTGACGCAGCAAGGCGTAAATTCTAAGTGATTCAGCTGTGGCACACATAAAAAAGAAAAGCAAATATAGGCCATACAGCCTTTGAGCATGCTCCTGCATTCAGTAAGAAGATCAGTCATCTTCTGCCTGAATGCTATTTCACCTCCTCAAACCATTAATTTCAGTAACACACAAAAATCTATTGTTGTCGGTCTTGAACATACTGAAGAACTAGGATCCACAGCTCTTTGGGGTAGGGAACGCCAAATAGTCACAACGTCCTGAGTGAAGAAATCTCTTCTTATCTCAATCCTAAATGGTCAGCGCGTACGGCACGTTTCATCTGAAATGATACAGATAGATTATAGAGTGGACCTGTACCGAGAATACACTGATGGGACATTAAGGGTGTGAACACACTGGTTCAACATATGCACAGTTTGGTCTCCTTATCTAGAACATAGAACATACAGTGCAGAAGGAGGCCATTCGGCCCATCAAGTCTGCACCGACTCACTTAAGCCCTCACTTCCACCTTATCCCCGTAACCCAATAACTCCTCCTAACCTTTTTGGTCATTAAGGGCAATTTATCATGGCCAATCCACCTAACCTGCACGTCTTTGGACTGTGGGAGGAAACCGGAGAAAATCCACACAGACATGGGGAGAATGTGCAGACTCCGCACAGGCAGTGACCCAGCGGGGAATCAAACCTGGGACTCTAGAGCTGTGAAGCCACAATGCTATCCACTTGGTGCTACCGTGCTTCCTCAACCTGGCAGACAAGCAGAAAATAAATATTTCTAATGGTATAAGTTACTCAGGTCAGTGCAACAATGCTAGCTTCAAAATGGTTATGTGTGTTATCTGTATGTGATTTATGTAGATCAATTTTATCATCGCGAATTTACACAGAAGAGTAAGAAAATTACATCAGATTTATATCAATATAAAATGACTTCAGTAATATGCCTTCTGTTTCATGAGTGTGGAGGATAGTACCGACAAAATATCTCGGTCTTTGTAAAAAGAGAAATTAAAGTCATATGTCATTGCCTGACAGCACATTATGGTGCGTTCCATGTAAGTGACAGGAAACATAGGAAATATAGGTGAAAAGACTGCTGTAGCTTGAGCCAATTCTAATTATGAGCAAAGGCAGATTTGAAATGGTTGCTATAAAACACTGTCACCATGAGATTTCAACGCACTGAAATGTTTATTTTTAAATTGTGTGATGCCTCCATGAAAATAGGGCAACAGTTGCTTGCCAAACTTTAAAGACTTGCAGGTGGAGAAGGTGTATCTTTAACAACCTTAGGACACCTCAAATACTTTACAATCAATTAAGTATTTTTGTAAGAAATGTAGCAGCCTATTTGTACACAGCAAATTCAGACGAAACACCAATATGACAATGACCAGATTGTCATAGAATCATAGAATTTACAGTGCAGAAGGAGGCCATTTGGCCCATCAAGTCTGCGCCGGCCCTTGGAAAGAGCACCCGATTGAAGCCTACACCTCCGCCCTATGCAGGTAGGTGGATTGGCCACGCTAAATTGCCCTTAGTGTCCAAAATTGTCCTTAGTGTTGTAAGAAGTCTTACAACACCAGTTTAAAGTCCAACAGATTTGTTTCAAACTCCTCCGAAAGCTAGTGTTTGAAACAAACCTGTTGGACTTTAAACTGGTGTGAAGACTTCTTACAACACTAAGGACAATTTTGGACACTAAGGGCAATTTCGCATGGCCAATCCACCTAGCCTGCATAGGGTGGAGGTGTAGGCTTCAATAGGGCTGTTGCCCTGTGCTCACCCCAGTCCAACGCCGGCATCTCCACATCATGCCCTTAGTGTTGAGTGGGGTTACTGGGTTATGGGGATAGGGTGGAGGTGTGGGCTTGGGTAGGGTGCTCTTTTCAAGAGCTGGTGCAGACTCGATGGGCCGAATGGCCTCCTTCTGCACTGTAAATTCTATGATCTATGATCCCGGTAACCCAGTAACCCCACCTAACCTTTTTGGACACTCAGGGCAATTTAGCATGGCCAGTCCACCTCACCTGCACATCTTTGGACTGTGGGAGGAAACAGGAGCATCTGGAGGAAACCCATGCAGACACGGGGAGAATGTGCAGAGTCCGCACAGACAGTGACCCAAGACAGGAATCGAACCTGGGACCCTGGAGCTGTGAAGCAACAGTTCTAACCACTGTGCTACCGTGCCATCCTTGACTGATCTAACGATGTAGGTTGAGGGATGAATATTATTGTGGAGGTGAAATGAAATGAAAATCGCTTATTGTCACGAGTAGGCTTCAATGAAGTCACTGTGAAAAGCCCCTAGTCGCCACATTCCGGCACCTGTCCAGAGAGGCTGGTACGGGAATCGAACCGTGCTGCTGGCCTGCTTGGTCTGCTTTGAAAGCCAGTGATTTAGCCAAGTGAGCTAAACCAGCCTGATATTGTAGCTTGATATTGTACCTGGACTAATAATCAAGAGACCCAATGCAATGCTCTGGGGACCCTGGGTTGAATGCATCATAGCAGTTGGTGGAATTGAATTCAATCAACAAAATCAGGACTTAAAAGTCTAATGATGACCATAAAACCATTGTTGATTGTCTGAAACACACATTTGTTTTACTAAGGCCCTATAAGGAAGGAAATCTACCATCCTTGCCTAGTTGGCGTATATACGTCTTCAGGGCAACAGCGATGTGGTTAACTCTTAAATGGCCTAGCAAGTCACTCAGTTGTATCAAACAGACCAAAAATGTCAATAAGGGATGGCACTAGACGGGCCATCCAGTATTGACTTAGGCACCAAAAACGCCAAGTACAAACTCATAGAATCATAGAATCCCTGCAGTGCAGAAGGAGGCCATTCAGTCCATCGAGTCTGCACCCATCCTCCAAAGTGCACCTACCTAGGTCCACTATCCTGTTCTATCCCTGGAACTCTATCTAACCGTTGGACACTAAGGAGCAATTTAGCGTGGCCAATCCATCTGATATGCATATCTTTGGACTGTGGGAGGAAACCGGAGCACCTGGAGGAAACCCACGCAGACACGGGGAGAATGTGCAAACTCCACACAGTTGCCCAAGGAATTGAACCCGGGTCCCTGGCACTGTGCGGCAGCAGTGCTAACCTTTGTGCCACTGTGCCGCCCTTGAAGATGAAGATATATGAAGCCAAGGAGGCTGATAGGAATTAAGCAATAGATTTGCCATGATCTTACTGAATGGTGGAGCAAACATAATAACCTAAGTGTTAGGAACAGGAGTTGGCCATTTGGCCTTTTGAGGCCAATCCACCATTCAATGAGATGATGGCTGATCTTCTACTTCATCACCATTTTCCTGCACTATCCCCGTATCCCTTGATGTTTTCAATATGTAGAAATCTATTGATCTCTGTCTTGAACGTACTCAAAGACAGACTCCACAGCGCTCTGAGGGCTGAAACACCTGCTCCTGCTCCTACATTCCGAAATAAATCTATCAAACTTGTTTATAGCATCTGCCTCAGTGACCTTCCACTGTTTGACCTTTACTTTTGGAAATAGTTCCACCTGAATTCCTTGTTGACTTGCAAAATGGAGAGGTGAGGGCATAGTGGTCACATCACTTGACCAACAATGAAACAGCCCAGTCTGAAGCTCGGGGGGAAGGGGGGTTATCTTAAAAACCTACCACAGCAGCTGTTTCAATGAATTGAAGGCTTGTTTTTCGTCCAGCATGACCATGGCAATTATCACTTATTCTTGTTTACAAGCCACCTGGTTCACTAAAGTCCCTTTGAGAAGAAAATGTGTTGTTCTTACCTGGTCACCTACATGTGACTCCAGATCCACAGTGACACGGTTGACTCTTAATTGCCCTCTGGACTGGCTCAACAAGTCACTCAGTTCTCGTTTAATTAGGGCTGGACACCAAATGCTGGCCTTGCCAATGACTCCACAGCCCATGAATGAATAGATGAAGATATGCTTTCCGCTTTTAAAATGTGCAACTTTTACCACAGTGGAACGTTATCTCGAATGGATTGTGCAATTTCCTTGATAGGGTGGGATGTCAAAATTTCTAATTATACGAAGATATTTCCCAATTTTCGAATTCATGTTAAATAAAATGAGGATGACACAGTTGGCATGAATAAGAACATAAGAACTAGGAGCAGGAGTAGGCCATCTGGCCCCTCGAGCCTGCTCCGCCATTCAATGAGATCATGGCTGATCTTTTGTACACTCAGCTCCACTTTCCGGCCTGAAAACCATAACCTATAATCCCTTTATTCTTCAAAAAACTATCTATCTTTATCTTAAAATCATTGAATGAAGGAGCCTCAACTGCTTCACTGGGCAAGGAATTCCATCGATTCACAACCCTTTGGGTGAAGAGGTTCCTCCTAAACTCAGTCCTAAATCTACTTCCCCTTATTTTGAAGCTATGTCCCCTAGTTCTGCTGTCACCCGCCAGTGGAAACAACCTGCCCGCATCTATCCTATCTATTCCCTTCATAATTTTTTATGTTTCGATAACATCCCCCTGCATCCTTCTAAATTCCAATGAGTACAGTCCCAGCCTACTCTACTCAACCTCTCCTCGTAATCCAACCCCTTCACCTCTGGGATTAACCTCGTGAATCTCCTCTGCACACCCTCCAGCACCAGTACGTCCTTTCTCAGGTAAGGAGACCAAAACTGAACACAATACCCCAGGTGTGGCTTCACTAACACCTTCTACAATTGCAGCATTACCTCCCTAGTTTTAAACTCCATCCCTGTAGCAATGAAGGACAAAACTCCATTTGCCTTCTTAATCACCTGTTGCACCTGCAACCAACTTTTTGCGACTCATGCACTAGCACACCCAAGTCTCTCTGCACAGCAGCATGTTTTAATATTTTATCATTTACATAATAATCCCTTTTGCTTTTATTCCTACCAAAATGGATAACCTCACATTTGTCAACATTGTATTCCATCTGCCAGACCCTAGCCCATTCACTTAACGTATTCAAATCCCTCTGCAGACTTCCGGTATCCTCTGCACTTTTTTCTTTACCACTCAACTTAGTGTCATCTGCAAAATTGGACACATTGCCCTTGGTCCCCAACTCCAAATCATCTATGTAAATTGTGGGCCCAACACTGATCCCTGAGGGACACCACTAATTACTGATTGCCAACCAGAGAAACACCCATTAATCCCAAATCCTCTATCCATGCTAATACTTTACCCTTAATGCCATGCATCTTTATCTTATGCAGCAACCTTTTGTGAGGCATTTTGTCAAAGGCTTTCTGGAAATCCAGATTTACCACATCCATGGGCTCCCCGTTATCTACCGCTCTGCTAATGTCCTCAAAAAATTCCACTAAATTAGTTAGGCACGACCTGCCCTTTATGAACCCATGCTGCGTCTGCCCAATGGGACAATTTCCATCCAGATGCCTCGCTATTTCTTCCTTGATGATAGATTCCAGCATCTTCCCTACTACCGAAGTTAAGCTCACTGGTCTATAATTACCCGCTTTCTGCCTACCTCCTTTTTTAAACAGTGGTGTCACGTTTGCTGATTTCCAATCCGCCGGGACCACCCCAGAGTCTAGTGAATTTTGGTAAGTTATCACTAATGCATTTGCAATTTCCCTAGCCATCTCTTTTAGCATTCTGGGATGCATTCCATCAGGGCCAGGAGACTTGTCTACCTTTAACCCCATTAGCTTGCCCATCACTACCTCCTTCATGATAACAACCATCTCAAGGTCCTCACCTGTCATACCCTCATTTCTATCAGTCACTAGCATGTTATTTGTGTCTTCCACTGTGAAGACCGACCCAAAAAAACTGTTCCTTTCCTCAGCCATTTCCTCATCTCCCATTATTAAATCTCCATTCTAATCCTCTAAAGGACCAATATTTACCTTAGCCACTTTATTTTGTTTTATATATTTGTAGAATCCCTTACTATTGCCCGGATGTCATCCTTAAATAACAGAGCTACACCACTTCCCTTACCATCCACTCTGTCCTTCCGAATAGTTTGATACTCTCGGATATTTAACTCCCAGTCGTGACCATCTTTAACCATGTTTCAGTAATGGCCACTAAATCATAGTCATTCACAATGATTCGCACCATCAACTCATTTACCTTATTCCAAATACTACGAGCATTCAGGTAAAGTACACTTATGTTGGCTTTTATACCTCTGTTTTGAATCTTAACACCTCGATCAGTAACCTCTCCTAAGTTATATTTCCTCTTAACTTTTCTCCTAATTTTCCTTGACGTTGATCGCACATCTTCATGTAACAACCTGCCACGGCGCTTACCATTTATGTTTTGACTTCCCGTTTTATTCCTTTTAGTATTACTGGGCCTTTTCACTGAGCTCCCCTCAGTCACTGTACTTTGTACTGTCGCCCTTTTTGATTTTTGACTGTGGCTTCTCTGCCTTACACTTTTCCCCTGACTGCCTTTTGTTTCTGTTCCTGTTTTACTACCTTCCGACTTCCTGCATTGGTTCCTATCCCCCCGCCACATTATTTTTAATATAAATCATATTAATGAAAATGCCCCTTTTTAAAACAGTTTCAAATCCAAATTATCAGTTGAAGAAAAGGAAACTTATCAAATTAAAATGTATTAATTTGGTCCTGGTGTTGACTACACATTCTAGTGCTTCTGGTGTCCATCAGTGGTAGAAGGCCTCAAACAGACCAACGGTTTTCTCTCCGGGTTGACTCTTACAGAGGAGATACTATTCTCACTCACGGAAAGATCAAGAATAAGGGGGCACAGATTGACAGTGATTGGCAGAAGAATTAAAAGCCACAGGAGAAAAATGTTTTCTCGCAGCGAGTGGTTAAAGTCTGGAATGCACGGCCTGAGAGTGGGGTGGAGTCAGGTACAGTTGAAGCATCTAAAATTGACAGTATTCTGTGCAGGATAAGGGGGAGAAGGTAGGGAATGGCGCAATCGGAATTGCTCATTCGGAAAGCTGGTGCAGACGCGATGGGCCGAATGACCTCCTTCTGTGTTTCAGCAGATCTGTGACTCCGCGAATGGGTGAAGAGAGAGCTGCAGAAGTTCCGCAGGCCTCTAAATGTTCCAACCACTATTAGTTTCCTTGTCAAATGACTGTGGTGGTATGATTAGCATAGCTGCCTGCCATTGGTGCAGAGCACCGGCTTACCATTGGCCCTGGTCGGTCATGTGCCTCTCGACCGGTTGGCTGAGACCAGTCATGTGACGGCTCCCCGATTGGTCGAGAGGCTGAGTTAACCCCACCTCCAGGGCGGGGTATAAATACCCAGTACTCCCGGCGGTCGTCCTTCTACTGTAATCGGCCGCAGTGCTAACATCTAGCAGATTAAAGCCATACTTTTGTTCAGCAACTCGTCTCGCGTTCAATTGATGGTACATCAATGACGTAGCATCTTTAAAGGACCCATCGTAAATTAAGTGCATTTCCTCCTCCTTCCAACAAACCCCCATCATTTGATGGGGCAGCCCATCAAACAATACCAATATTCATATGACAGACACTGGGACATTTACTGCTGTGAATCCTTTGTTTGGCTGTTAAATGGGTGCATAATAATGTACAATAGGGTGCTTGTACAGGTTGTTACAGAGAGTTTTAGAGAAATCTCACGCCATAAATCACAAGTGTCCTGCTGGCAGCAAATGTTCACGCATCATCCAACTAGGTGGCATTCAATAAAAGAAAGGAACTAAGGAAGGTCAACACGGTTTACGCGATTTGTCATTTTTGTCAGGCCTATTTTGAAAGACAGCACGATAGTGCTTTGCCTTATTTTATGGTCACTTGTACTGCAGTCGTAAAGGCAAATCATGTTTTGGTGCCATGTGAAGCAATACTGACAAGGTTTTTTTTAATGCGTTTTTGGTTGCTGTCCTAAATCATGTCAATAGGATTGCAAATTGATCGAACCAACAGATTGTTGTGGCCTGTATTAAATGTACATACTGTATGTCATAGCATGTCAGGGATTTTACTGAAAATGGTGCTTGATTCAAAGATACCTCTCTAATGCTGTATGGCAGTCGAGTGCTTTTTATCATTGCCTTAAAATAGTCCGAATATTAATCATGGCACAACCATTCTCAGGATCGGGTTGACTGAAAGGTTACTGTCACTGGGCCATATAGCTCTTTTTTTCATGTAGAGAAAATATTAACTTCGGCTATTGAATTTCCCCAGCGAGAAGGTAGTGAGGTAAAACTTTCATATGGAAAACAATCTGTTGACAGATGAACAAGTTAAAGGAGAAAGTAGAACTAAAAACAGACCACATTTTATTCAGGTGTATTATTGCCACTGCTTTCAGTTCCCTGGCATTTTTTTAAAGAGATTTAGTCACAGTTCATTTGAAAAGCTGATGGGCTGAAATGTGTCTTTAATTGTCAATTAACGACAGTTCAGCTCGATAGAGCAAACTACCTTGATGAGATTAAATGATCCTGATGTGGCAATTTAAAAAGTCCACTGTTGCTGTGTGTATTGACAGCACAAACATGCTCTGGAAGATCTCCTCTCCCCTACTGTAGCAACAATGCAAATGTATTCTTTTGAAATATGCCCACAATTTTAGTAGGAATACTAATTGATAGAAATCTTGGCAAAATATCATTCTCTCATGCTAAATGCAGCAATCAAAGATTTTTGTTTTACCTGCTGAAGTCAATATATTTGAGCACATTTTAGGACTGGCCAAATGGAATTATTCACTCTATTCCTGATTACAAGAAAAGAATTCAGTCTAATTACTGGAATGAGGAATTGTATCATTGCCACTTGTTTAGTGATAATAATAATAATAATCTTTATTGTTGTCACAAGTAGGCTTACATTAACACTGCAATGAAGTCACTGTGGAAATCCCCCGGTCGCCACATTCCAGCGCCTATTCGGGTACACTGAGGGAGAATTCAGAATGTCCAATTCACCTAACAAGCACGTCTTTCGAGACTTATGGAAGGAAACCGGAGCACCCAGAGGAAACCCCGGAGCACAGACATGGAGAGAATGTGCAGACTCCGCACAGACAGTGACCCAAGCCGGGAATCGAACCCGGCTCCCTAGCACTGTGAAGCAACAGTGCTAATCACTGTGCCACTAGCAAATTAGCCCAAGCTAATACTAAAAAGCTAATACTTTCCAAAACAGGCTAAAAAGAGGATGATTGAGTCACAGTTTTCTTCTGTACAGGAGGGGGCAATAAGTCCTTTTGCACTTGGGTATTAAATAGTCAATTGGTGAGAGCATGTAAAGGAAAATCAGCTAGATGAGGTTTGCACACAGGATGGATCCCACAATGACCTGACCACCATGCAAGTGTTAGTAAAAGAGGGGGCAATTCGAAAGTTGACGGGCCAAATGTTTGCATTGCACCGTTCAAGAGGACACTTAGGGCGCGATTCTCCGCTCTCACGCCGGTTCGGAGAATAGCGGGCCGCGCCGATTTTCACGGCGACGCCGGTCCGACGCCCTCCCACTATTCTCCGAGCCCCGCACAAACTACACGTCGGCATTCCTGACAAAGGCCTCCACAGACCCCCAACACGACCAGAAGCCCGACTTTTTGGCCCCATGCTATTCTCCGGCCCAGATGGGCCGAAGTCCCGACATCATCACGCAATGTTTTAACGCCGGCCAACCCACCTGCTTTTCAAGTTCGTCAACCAGTCGTGCTGGGGGGAGGGGGTTTGTGGGAGACGGAGGAGGGGAGTGTGAGAGCCAGAGGGGGGGGGGGGGGGAGTGTGGGAGACTGAGGGGGGAGTGTGGGAGTCTGAGGGGGGAGTGTGGGAGACGGAGGGGGGAGTGTGGGAGACTGAGGGGGGAGTGTGGGAGACTGAGGGGAGAGTGGGGGAGACGGAGGGGGGGAGTGTGGGAGACTGAGGGGGGAGTGTGGGAGACTGAGGGGGGAGTGTGGGAGACTGAGGGGGGAGTGTGGGAGACGGAGGGGGGAGTGTGGGAGACTGAGGGGGGAGTGTGGGAGACGGAGGGGGGAAGTGGGAGACGGAGGGGGGAGTTGTGGGAGATGGAGGGGGGGAGTGTGGGAGACTGAGGGGGGAAGTGGGAGACGGAGGGGGGGAGTGGGAGACTGAGGGGGGGGAATGGGAGTGGGGGGGGGGTAGGGAGAGAGTGAGCGAGTGACTCGTCCAACCCCGGTTACAAAATATCTGCCACCATGCCATGGCGTGCCGGTCACGAAGACAAGGCCGCTGTTTGCCCTGTGGCTTACGGCCACAGGCCACTGACGCACCGGTGAAGAGGACGTAGTTAACTGCCCGTTGGATGCAGAAAGTGACCAGGTGTTAGGCTGCCCGCGTGTCAGCAGCGCAACCAGGCCACCGGGGCACGCAGGTATCCCGTGGCTGGCGGCTGCCGAGGTGTTGACTAACCTCCGTCTAACATGTCCCGTTTCTCTGCCCCCCACCACCCTTCTGTAGGTTAGCACAATGTATGTGAACAGAACGGCTATGTTCTGCGCAGTGGTTGGTGCCGCTGCACTGCATTTGGAGATGCAGCAGCATCCACAGCCACAACCCGCAGTGGATGCAGAGCCAGGTGCAGCAGCAGAGGGACGGGCCGAGGAGTTGCCAGTCGTCGAGCAGCATGGGGGGAGGAGGAGAAAGGGGAGGTGCAGAGAGTGAGGGTGCAGCCACGGCGCCAGAGGCGACGACCAAGGCCGAGGGTGTACCGTGCCCGGATCTCTTTCCGAACAATGACGGACATCACCTGCAGGAGGAGACTCCGGCTGAGTAGGGGGACGGTGACACATATCTGTCACCTCGTGGCGCACCTCGCCCCACGTGGAACGGGAGGAGGACACGTGATCCCGGTTGCCATCAAGGTGACGGTCGCTCTTAACTTCTATGCGACCGGCTCCTTCCAGTCTCCGAGCGGGGACCTCTCCAGGATCTCCCAGTCATCGGTCCACAGGTGCATCCGGGATGTGACCAACGCCCTCTATGCCATCGCCGATCGCTACGTCACCTTTCCCGAGGACCGAGCAAGTCAAGATTCACGAGCTCGTGGATTTGCCAGCGTGGCCGGGATACCGATGGTGCAGGGGGCAATCGATTGTGTTCATGTCCCCATGCGCCCGCCTGCAGGGGATAGGGAGGTCTTCACAAACAGGAGGGGGACATACTCCATGAATATCCAGGTGGTATGCGACCCGCACATGAGGTTCATGAACGTCTGTGCAAGGTTCCCGTGGAGTGTGCATGACTCCTACATACTGGCGCAGTTGTACATCCCTGCGATGTTTGAGGGACTCCCCCCTGGCTGAGAGGCTGGTTGCTGGGCGACAGGGGTTATCCGCTGAGGTCTTGGCTGATGACGCCTATATGGAGGCCTCAGACCAATGCGGAAACACGATACAACGAGGCCCATGCAGCAACCAGGGGTGTGGTGGAGCGCTGCCTTGGCCTCCTGAAGATGAGATTCAGGTGCCTGGACCGCTCCGGAGGGGCCCTGCAGTACCAGCCCAACAAGGTCGCTCGCATTGTTGTGGTCTGCTGTGCGCTGCACAACATCGCGATGCAGAGGGGAGATGACCTGCTGCAGGAGGCGGAGTGAGAAGCTAGTGGCAGTGGTGCCAGCACGGAGGAGGATAAGGAAAGGGAGGAGGGGGAGGAGGAGGACAAGGAGGCTGGCGGAGTGGCGGGCGCAGCACGCAGACACGACCCAGGTGCTGGTGATGCCCAGGAGGCGGCACGACGGACTCGGCGAGGACGGCGGGCATGCAATGCCTTTGTGGCTGCACGGTTCACGCGTCGTATGCGACGTCCCTGCTGAACACCAAACCACCACCTGCATCGCTAGTCGTGCAGAGGGTCAACACACAAGTGCCACCACCACAACCCCCCACACCACCTCTCCGTGTACACTGCTCCACTTCAACATCACCCTTACCACAGGGTCCAGACGGTATGGCACAACATTGATGGCTGTGTCAGCGGGTGTGATCAGTGCCATGTGGAATGATGACAGCCCGCTCTGCGATGAGCTGTGAGCTCAGAAACATTAGAGGGAGTCTGACCCATGGCAATAGCTAAACCATCCACTTTGGTGGCCGCTGAGATCGTCACGGACACTCTATCACGTGCCCGCGTGGGGTAGCTGTGGGAGGGGGTGGGGGGAGGGGAAGGGACTACACAACCAGCACCGAAGTTTCACCGTTCGTCAACCCCAGCGACACTCGGTCACCATCACGATTCCTGTGGCTGTGGAACAATCACACGGTATTACAAGTAAGGTGGAACAGTGCGTTTAATGTTAACAATAATTTACAGATGCCCTAGCCCCTACAACTAATCTGTGCCCTTCACCCATGCCAACTTACTAAGTGTCTCTCTTTGTTGCCTTACGGGCCCTACCACTACGTCTCAGTGATTCCCCAGATGATACAGCAGGAGTGGAGGAGGACTGCTGCGAATCGCCCCCTTCGACTTGTATCTCCTTCGGCAAGCGTTTCCTGGGGCGATCCGGCCTTGATGGGCCAGGCTGCTCTGAAGGGCATCTCGGGTGACATTGTGCCACCCTGCTCTGCCCACTGCCCACCCGATGCACCAGGGATGGGACGGGGGGAGGCCGAGAATTCCGGGAGGTCCCGTGATGGAGTTAATGGGACGGGCCCCGAAACCTCCTCCTCCCTCGGGGAGCCCGGTGGCCCCCGGGCCTCACTTTGGGACAGAGGTACGAGCGGGGAGGTGCTCCATCGCGCCACCGACACCTGGCGCTGCCAGTCCTGGAGGCCAGGATCCGAAGGTTTGCAGAGATGGAGTCCAGGGAGTTAGACATTCCCGCCAGGGACTGTGCGATCTCAACCTGTGAGTGCACGACGCCATCCAGCACGTGTGTCAGGGGGTTGATGCTCTCCGCGACTGACTGCTGGGACTGTGCCATGGCGTGCTGCGACTGGGCCATGACCTGCTGAGACTCGGCCAAGGCCTGCAGCGCGCCGGCAATGTCGTGTTGGCTCTGGCGCATTGCTGCCTGTGAGAGGGCAACCCTGTCCAGGGCCGAGGATGATGCGTGCACATTAAGCCCAACGCCTTGCATAACCTGACCCATTGCCTCCACCGCGGATGCCACCCGTGCGGTGTCGGCCTGGGTTGCTGCCATGAGCAGCACCACTCCCTGCTCCTGGGCGCGGTTCGTCTCCTCTAACAGCGTCTGCAGATGCTGGAAGACAGCCCTCATCCTGTCATTGTGTCCCTGGGTTTCTTGATGCATCGGCTGTGCGGGTGGTTGAGAATCTCCAGGAACTCGGAAAACATCTGGGAGACAGCTGGATGCTGGGCCTGGCCTGCCCTCCACCAGTCCGGGCCCTCGGCTGCTCCGACCTCCACCTGCTGTACCTGCTCAGCTGTGATGTGTGACCCAGACTGTCACCCAGGAGCCTCATCACTAAATAGCCCAACCGGGGTGAGTGTCTCTGGGATGGTGGATGGTGTGGGAGATAGCTGTGCCGCAAGCTCGAGGTCGTCTTGGGTTGACACCTCCTCTATGTCATCGGCCCGCTGAGAGGCCGCAGGGCGTTCGCGGGCCATTTCTCTCTCTTCCTCTCTCGCCGCCTTCTGGGTGTCCTGCTCCACAGATTTGGTTGGGGAGGATGGGACTCCCCGCTGATCGGGTACCCTCTGTCATGCGGCCCTGGGTGCGGTGAGGGCAGATGCCTGTCTCCGCCTGGAGGAAGACGGCCCTGGTCGTTCGGCATCACGTCCTAGGGAAGAGAATGAAACGGGTTATTTAGAGACGCTCGGCCGGGCGCTGGACTGTCCCAGTGGGCAGGGTGTGAAGGGACAGAGGATGGGGGAGGTGTCCCAGTGGGCAGGGTGTGTGAAGGGACAGAGGATGGGGGAGGTGTCCCAGTGGGCAGGGTGTGTGAAGGGACAGAGGATGGGGGAGGTGTCCCAGTGGGCAGGGTGTGTGAAGGGACAGAGGATGGGGGAGGTGTCCCAGTGGGCAGGGTGTGTGAAGGGACAGAGGATGGGGGAGGTGTCCCAGTGGGCAGGGTGTGAAGGGACAGAGGATGGGGGAGGTGTCCCAGTGGGCAGGGTGTGTGAAGGGACAGAGGATGGGGGAGGTGTCCCAGTGGGCAGGGTGTGTGAAGGGACAGAGGATGGGGGAGGTGTCCCAGTGGGCAGGTGTGTGAAGGGACAGAGGATGGGGGAGGTGTCCCAGTGGGCAGGGTGTGTGAAGGGACAGAGGATGGGGAGGTGTCCAAGTGGGCAGGGTGTGTGAAGGGACAGAGGATGGGGGAGGTGTCCCAGTGGGCAGGGTGTGTGAAGGGACAGAGGATGGGGGAGGTGTCCCAGTGGGCAGGGTATGTGAAGGGACAGAGGATGGGGCAGGTGTCCCAGTGGGAAGGGTGTGAAGGGACAGAGGATGGGGGAGGTGTCCCAGTGGGCAGGGTGTGTGAAGGGACAGAGGATGGGGGAGGTGTCCCAGTGGGAAGGGTGTGTGAAGGGACAGAGGATGGGGGAGGTGTCCCAGTGGGCAGGGTGTGTGAAGGGACAGAGGATGGGGAGGTGTCCCAGTGGGCAGAGTGTGTGAAGGGACAGGATGGGGGAGGTGTCCCAGTGGGCAGGGTGTGTGACGGGACAGAGGATGGGGAAGGTGTCCAAGTGGGCAGGGTGTGTGAAGGGACAGAGGATGGGGGAGGTGTCCAAGTGGGCAGGGTGTGTGAAGGGACAGAGGATGGGGGAGGTGTCCCAGTGGGCAGTGTGTGTGAAGGGACAGAGGATGGGGGAGGTGTCCCAGTGGGCAGGGTGTGAAGGGACAGAGGATGGGGGAGGTGTCCCAGTGGGCAGGGTGTGTGAAGGGACAGAGGATGGGGGAGGTGTCCCAGTGGGCAGGATGTGAAGGGACAGAGGATGGGGGAGGTGTCCCAGTGGGCAGAGTGTGTGAAGGGACAGAGGATGGGGGAGGTGTCCAAGTGGGCAGGGTGTGAAGGGACAGAGGATGGGGGAGGTGTCCCAGTGGGCAGAGTGTGTGAAGGGACAGAGGATGGGGGAGGTGTCCAAGTGGGCAGGGTGTGAAGGGACAGAGGATGGGGGAGGTGTCGCAGTGGGCAGAGTGTGAAGAGACAGAGGATGGGGGAGGTGTCCCAGTGGGCAGAGTGTGTGAAGGGACAGAGGATGGGGGAGGTGTCCCAGTGGGAAGAGTGTGTGAAGGGACAGAGGATGGGGGAGGTGTCCCAGTGGGAAGGGTGTGTGAAGGGACAGAGGATGGGGCTGGTGTCCCAGTGGGAAGGGCGTGAAGGGACAGAGGATGGGGGAGGTGTCCCAGTGGGCAGGGTGTGTGAAGGGACAGAGGATGGGGGAGGTGTCCCAGTGGGAAGGGTGTGTGAAGGGACAGAGGATGGGTCAGGTGTCCCAGTGGGAAGGGTGTGAAGGGACAGAGGATGGGGGAGGGGTC
The DNA here is from genome assembly GCF_902713615.1 of Scyliorhinus canicula. Classification (NCBI taxonomy): domain Eukaryota; kingdom Metazoa; phylum Chordata; class Chondrichthyes; order Carcharhiniformes; family Scyliorhinidae; genus Scyliorhinus; species Scyliorhinus canicula. The sequence goes on from NC_052147.1 coordinate 267,813,024, forward strand.
CCAATGGGAAGGGTGTGAAGGGACAGAGGATGGGGGAGGGGTCCCAGTGGGCAGGATGTGAAGGGACAGAGGATGGGGGAGGTGTTCAAGTGGGCAGGGTGTGAAGGGACAGAGGATGGGGGAGGTGTCCCAGTGGGCAGAGTGTGTGAAGGGACAGAGGATGGGGGAGGTGTCCCAAGTGGGCAGGGTGTGAAGGGACAGAGGATGGGGGAGGTGTCGCAGTGGGCAGAGGTGTGAAGAGACAGAGGATGGGGGAGGATGTCCCAGTGGGCAGAGGTGTGTGAAGGGACAGAGGATGGGGGAGGTGTCCCAGTGGGCAGAGTGTGTGAAGGGACAGAGGATGGGGGAGGTGTCCCAGTGGGCAGGGTGTGTGAAGGGACAGAGGATGGGGCAGGTGTCCCAGTGGGCAGGGTGTGAAGGGACAGAGGATGGGGGAGGTGTCCCAGTGGGCAGTGTGTGTGAAGGGACAGAGGATGGGGGAGGTGTCCCAGTGGGCAGGGTGTGTGAAGGGACAGAGGATGGGGGAGGTGTCCCAGTGGGCAGGGTGTGTGAAGGGACAGAGGATGGGGAGGTGTCCCAGTGGGCAGGGTGTGAAGGGACAGAGGATGGGGGAGGGTCCCAGTGGGCAGGGTGTGAAGGGACAGAGGATGGGGAGGTGTCCCAGTGGGCAGGGTGTGAAGGGACAGAGGATGGGGGAGGTGTCCCAGTGGGCAGGGTGTGAAGGGACAGAGGATGGGGGAGGTGTCCCAGTGGGCAGGGTGTGTGAAGGGACAGAGGATGGGGAGGTGTCCCAGTGGGCAGGGTGTGAAGGGACAGAGGATGGGGGAGGTGTCCCAGTGGGCAGGGTGTGAAGGGACAGAGGATGGGGGAGGTGTCCCAGTGGGCAGGGTGTGAAGGGACAGAGGATGGGGGAGGTGTCCCAGTGGGCAGGGGTGTGAAGGGACAGAGGATGGGGGAGGGGTCCCAATGGGAAGGGTGTGAAGGGACAGAGGATGGGGGAGGGGTCCCAGTGGGCAGAGTGTGAAGGGACAGAGGATGGGGCAGGTGTCCCAGTGGGCAGAGTGTGAAGGGTCAGAGGATTGGGGAGGTGTCCCAGTGGGCAGAGTGTGAAGGGACAGAGGATGGGGGAGGGGTCCCAGTGGGAAGAGTGTGAAGGGACAGAGGATGGTGTGAGGGGGGGGGGGTGTTTGTCATGCAGGGTTGTCTCACTTGGTGCAGCTCTGCCAACCTCGCATTGCGCGACCTCCCGGGTGGCAGATCCCCCAACAAGGTCCAGGGCCCTCTGCTCAAACGTGGTGAGGGGGTGCAGAATGGGCAAATCCCCTCCAGTCTTGTTCCGCTCACGGGTGTTGTGAGCGGTCTTGTCCTGTTGGGGGAGAGGGCATAGGTAGATCATTACAATATGGCAGGTATCAGCAGGCCATTCAGATACTGGCACAGGTTGGGGGTCAAGTTGTAACAAGACCATTGCATCTCTCCAGGGGGGCTAGAGCGCTGGTTCTGTGACTACTTAGTGAACCACCCTCCGCTCACTCTGCCCAATCCCCCTCCACCCCCCGTGCCGGGGGGGGAGGTGGGTGATTAAGTAAAGGTGGGGGGGGGTGGGATGGTTGTGACCCGGGGGCACCCTCTTGGCACTTACCCTGGCAGCCCTGGCGAGGTCGTGCAGCTTTTTACGGCACTGCTCCCCAGAGCGAGGGGTCTGCCCCACAGCACTCATGGCAGCAGCCACCTCTCGCCAGGCCTGGTGCACCACGCTTGCAGGGTGGCGATGCCCTCTTCTCGAGCAGATGATGCTCCTCCTCTGCTCCACCTCATCGAGGAGCGTTTTCTGTGTCGGCCTCAGCAAACCTCGGCGCTGCCCTCCGTGGCTCCGACATGTTTCCCGTCCCGTTCCTGTGCTCGCCCGCGCCTTTTTACGACGTCGGGCGGCGTCACGTGGCCGCGTTCGTGGCGTGGCCGTGTTCCGACGTCATCTGGAACGTAATTGCCGCGGCCCCGTTCCTAGCCCATTTCCCGGGCGTGGCTACCTTGGGAACGGGGCTGTGTCGGGCCGTCGGCAAATTCGGCCGTTTCCACGGCCGACTCCGCAATTTTCCGCGGGTGCGGAGAATCGCGCCCTTAGTCTGTCAATTCTAATTGTCCTAAAGCTTTATTAGTTTAAATCTTTATCATAAGACATTTACGAGAAATGCATACTCTGTATTAACAATGGCTAAATTCATTCTTATTAAATCTACAAAGCTTTGTGCTGTTTCAAGTGTTCAAACTCCTTGTAATTGCATCTCCAAATTTCCTCATTCTAAAATAAATTGAAGTGATCCCAGGTTTACCTGGAACACATCTGCATTGAATACCTGCTTAGATATCCAGATTATGCCACCAATCGGAAAATATATTTGCCTGATCGCTCCGACTTTCAAGACCTCCGCAGCCAGGCACTTGCGCACCACTTCTAACACTCGCACCATGGTTTGCTGTCAACACCTCACATCCCTTCTCTTATGCATTGTTATTGACATTTATTGTGTTCGTTCTGTCTTACTGATTTTACAACACACTGGAAGATTGATGGAGTTGATCCTCAATCTCATCCCTGAAATAACCAGCTTGTTATCCAAGTTGACAAGAAAGTAAACATGTACATCTATTATTGATTAATAATCCCTGTTCATACATCTTCTTGGATTTTCTTGCTATTTCTGTTCCCTGGGAGACACTGCGTTGTCTGTTTTAAAGGAGCGCCGCGTGAGATACTTTGTCGCTGTATTAACATTATATTACATACAAATTACAACATGGTAACTGGGCATTCGGACCGAGCAATCTGGATTGGTATCAGTCCCAATCCCCCATATCCACACTTTTCCCAGATCGCTTTATTTCCGCCTTTTATAATGGTGATCTAACAATATGAGAAGGGGAGGCGGTGGCTTGGTCTTTTTGTCACTGGACTCGAAAACAAAAACCCAGGGTAACGCTCTGGGGACCCAGGTTCGAATCCCGCCACTGCAGATGGTGAAATTTGAAGTCAATAAAAAATCTGGAATTAAAAGTCTAACGATGACCATGAAACCATTGCCGATGGTCGTAATAAAAAAAAAAATCTTGTTCACTAATGTTCTTTAGGGAAGGAAATCTGTCAACCTTACCGGGTCTGGCCTACGTGTGACTCCAGACCCACAACAATGTGGATGACTCTTAACTGCCCCTCAAGGGCAATTAGGGATGGGCAATACATGCCACCAGTCAGCGACGCCCACGTCCCATGAACGATTAAAAAACAATATGAAGGAATTGGAGGGTTAATTTGGCAAAGCTCTGCTCCTTGATGTGAAGGACCATTCAATGGGCCTGAGGAGTGAGGTATCAACCAGACTCCTCATTACAGAGCACTCTACAATGACCTGTACTGAAATAGCCCTCGTCAGGAAAGGGTAAGGTTGTCTGTGACATCCATCACAGTTCAACAGTAAGGTAAGGGGGCAGGAGGTTTAGAGGGGTTGTGAGGGGAAACCTTTTCACCCAGAAGGTGGTGGGAGTTTGGAACTCACTGCCTGAAAGGGTGGTGGAGGCAGAGACCCTCATAACATTTAAGAAGTATTTAGATGTGCACTAGTTATACCAAGGCATACAAGGCCATGGGTCAATTGTTGGAAAATGAGATTAGAAAGATCAGCTTGTTGTTTTTGACTGTTGCTGACATGATGGGTCGAAAGGGCCTTTTCTGTGCTGTCGGACTCTTTGACTCTACGCCTCAATAGCTTGGCGAGACACACCGTCTAGACTTGTGGGAGCAAATAGTTACTTGTGTGAGATATCAGAGGGCCTTTAACCTGGGCTGCAAACAGCATCTTCAGGATATGAAGGAGAGTGCGAAAGATGCATGACTTGAGAAATGTAAGAGAATGCAAAGTATTGTTGAGGCAACTGCAGAAAGAAAAAAGGGGAAGTGACAGCCTGTTCTCCTTGGAGGTAGGTGTTATCCTCATGCCTCAGCAAGGCATCTTCTAAAAGGTTGGCTAAATATTGGAATAAGTTTACACTTGTGATGATATTCTAGCTCTACTCTGACTGCAATATTGTTGGGTGTTCACTGCTGTGTAACAGAAACCTACCTCGGGAGCCACGTCAGCAGTCATGCCGAAGGCAAAAACATGAGAGCAATTGAGTTTCACAGTGACTGTAGCGTAAGTTAGTCCTGATTGGATTGGATTGGATTTGTTTATTGTCACGTGTACCGAGGTACAGTGAAAAGTAGTTTTGTGCGAGCAGCTCAACAGATCATTAAGTACATGTGAAGAAAAGGGAATAAAAGAAAATACATAATAGGGCAACACAAGGTATACAATGTAACTACATGAGCATCGGCATCGGATGAAGCATACAGGGTGTAGTGTTAATGAAGTCAGAGCAGAAGAGGGTCATTTAGGAGTCTGGTAACAGCGGGAAGAAGCTGTTTTTGAGTCTGTTTGTGCGTTTTCTCAGACTTCTGTATCTCCTGCCCGATGGAAGAAGTTGGAAGAGTGGATAAGCCGGGTGGGGGGGGGTCTTTGATTATACTGCCCGCTTTCCCCAGGCAGCGGGAGGTGTAAATGGAGTCAATGGATGGGAGGCAGGTTTGTGTGATGGACTGGGCGGTTTTCACGAAGTTTCTTGCGGTCCTGGGCTGAGCAGTTGCCATACCAGGCTGTGATGCAGCCCGATTGGATGCTTTCTACGGTGCTTCTGTAAAAGTTGGTAAGGGTTAATGTGGACATGCCGAATTTCCTTAGTTGCCTGAGGAAGTATAGGCGCTGTTGTGCTTTCTTGATGGTAGCATAGATGTGGGTGGTCCAGGGCAGATTTTTGGAGATGTACACCCTTAGGAATTTGAAACTGCTAACCATCTCCACCTCGGCCCTGTTGATACTGACAGGAGTGTGTACAGTACTTTGCTTCCTGAAGTCAATGACCAGCTCTTTAGTTTTGCTGGCATTGAGGGAGAGATTGTTGCCGCTGCACCACTCCACTAGGTTCTCTATCTCCCTCCTGTATTCTGTCTCGTCGTTATTCGAGATCTGGCCCACTATGGTCGTATCGTCAGCAAACCTGTAGATGGAGTTGGAACCAAGTTTTGCCACGCAGTCATGTGTGTACAGGGAGTAGAGTAGGGGGCTAAGTACGCAGCCTTGCGGGGGCCCGGTGTTGAGGACTATTGTGGAGGAGGTGTTGTTGTTCATTCTTACTGACTGTGGTCTGTTGGTCAGAAAATCGAGGATCCAGTTGCAGAGTGGGGAGCCAAGTCCTAGGTTTTGGAGCTTTGATATGAGCTTGGCTGGGATTATGGTGTTGAAGGCAGAGTGTAGTCAATAAAAAGGAGTCTTTATAGGAATATTGTCACTGTGACTAACACATGGAAGTTTGTGAGTGGAGTGACTACAGTTTGGACCTGCTCGCAGACTGGACCTGATGGTTTATTAACGAGCTTCAAAGCCAGAATTTTGACTTCAAAAATAGCACATTTTTATAGCATCAAGGCATTAGCTATTAAGGTTCCCCACAGCAAAGCAAACATCAGGGCTGGGATTCTCTCTTCCGGGGACTAAGTCCCCACGCCAGTGAGAAAACTGGCGGCAACAACTCCGGTGATAACGGGCCCCCCAAGGTGAGGGATTCTTACCTGTCTAGGGGACTAGGTAGACGCCGGAGTGGTAGGCGCTGCACCAGCCGGCACCGAAGGGACTGTGCGGGGTGGCACATGTGCGGAACGGCAGTCATGATCTCGGCATGTGCAGAACCGCCGGCATGATTCCGTGCATGCGCAGACCGGTCGTCATATTTTGGTGCATGCGCTTCTCTGCGCCGGCCATGACGGAGCCCTACAGGGCGCGGCGCGGAAGGAAGACGTGCCCCCACGGAACAGACCCCCCTGCAGATCGGTGGGCCTCGATCGCAGGCCAGGCCACAGTGAGAGCCCCTCCCCCCGGGGTTGGATCCCCCCCCCCGCGCCCCCCCGAGGATCGCCCATGCCGACTTACCTGCCAGGTCCGCCCTGTGGGACCATACGTAACCCACGCCGGCGAGACTGGTTGCTCGGCCCATTGGGGCCCGGAGAATGGTCAGGGGGCCGCTGCCAATGGCCCTCGACTGGTGTGGCGGGATTCCTGCCCCCGCCCAAAAAATGGTGCCGGAGAATACGGTAGCCGGCGTCGGGGCAGGATTCGCACCGCCCCCCGGGGATTCTCCGACCTGGCAGGGGACTCGGTGAATCCCACCCCAGAACTTGAGAAACCAAACTGCCCCATCATTGTCTGCTCAACTGTGCCAATTTTGCCATATAAATACTTTGGCTACAAGACTGGAAATTATGAGGCATGTAATTCATCTCTCGATTCTCCAAAGCCTGTTTATTAAAATTAATTTCCGGGATGTGGCCGTCGCTGGTTGGGTCAGCATTTATTGCCCATCCCTAGTTACCCTTCAAAAGGTGGTGGTGAGTTGCCTTCTTGAACCGCTGCAATACATGAGGTGTAGATACACCCACTGTGCTGTTAGGGAGCGTGTTCCAGGATTTTGCCATGGCGACTGTTCACCATCTACAACGCACAAGTCAGGAGCATCATGGAATATTCTCCACAGCCTAGATGCGTGTGATTCCAACAACACTCAAGAAGCTCAACACCATCCATGCCACATCAGCCTACTTCTCAGCACTCCATCCGCCAATTTAAACCCCTTCTGCCATCAAGACACAGTCGTAGCAGTGTGTCCCACCTACAAGAGGCGCTCCAGCAGCTTACCAAGTCTCCTTCAACAATGTCTTTCAAATCGCTGTCCTCTATCACCGAGAACGAGGGCAGTAGATGCACAAAACCACTGCCGCTTACAAGTTGCCCCACAAGCCACACAACATCCAGGCATGGGACGAGGTCCCTCACTGTTGCTTGGTCAAAATCCTGGAACTCCCTTCCAGGCAGCACTGTGGGTGTACCTGCACCAGATGGACAGCAGAGGTTCAAGAAAGCACCTCACCACCACTTTCTCAAAGGAAATTTGGGAATGGGTGATAAATGCTGGCCTTGCTAGTGATGCCCACATCCCATGAAGGAATTTTAAAAAATTGTACACACAGAATAACCTAATTCATGGAGGGGTACGCATGAGAATGTCACTACCATAGGAGTTGATGAGATGGATGCATTTTAAGAGGAGGATAGACAAACACACGAGGGGTTAGACTAGCAGGATGCAGTAAGATGAAGGGCAGAGTCTCTTATGGAGCATGAACCAATGAAGTGGACCAGTTGTGCCAAATGGCCTGTTTCTAGGGTGGCGCAGTGGTTAGAACTATTGCCTAACGGCGCCGAGGACCCGGGTTTGATTCCGGCCCTGGGGTCACTGCCTATGTGGAGTTTGCACATTCTTCCCATGTCTGCGTGGGTCTCACCCCCACAACCCAACGATGTGCAGGGTAGGTGGATTGGCCATGCTAAATTGCCCCTTAAGTGGACAAAAAAAAGAATTGCGTACTCTAAACTTCTGAGAAAATAAAAGTAAAAATGGCCTGTTTTTGTACGTTCTTTATAATTCAATGTATATATCTCATTTTAAGCTGATTAAAAGATAAACCTCTTGTTTCACCCATACATGCAAGTGGCCACACACACACAGCTCATTGTCACTTCACAAACAGCGCCATAGGAGCAGGCAGTACAATTCAGCTTAAGGCTCATTATTCTTGAGCTCAGCATTCCTTTAATCTTTCAGTACAGTTCTCAATTAGTTTCAACCTTTTATTAGTAAGATATAATCTAAATTATATTCTGTTCTCTTTTTCATCTTTGAAATAGAGGATCATCATCATAAACGCCACAAAACAGAATGGATTTGTGATATTCTGACAGTTCCTAATGGACACTTTAAAAAAGGTTTCTATTGTAATGAAACTCATTATTCATGTTACTATTTGATCTTTTGATCCTGTTATAGCAGTAGACATGGAAAATACTGAAACATTTGCCATTCACGTAGAATTCATCCTGTTTCAGACATTTTCTTTAAGCCTTGCACAGCCCAAATACCTAATCTGAGTTCAATACATGCAAGCAATAAAATTGTTCCCATATTTAAAACTATCAGAGTCTGGTTAATTTCTGAAGAATTGAAGCCCATTTCACAACAGATTTATTTTGACTTCCTTTTCATTCCTTTTTAAATTATGATTTAATAAAACAGAATAAATATAAAGGGGAGGAAAAGGGACCGCAGACATAAAGATGAAAAATTGGACACAGTACAAAGAAGCATTGTAACCATATCAACTGGCCATTGTTATTAGACCAACAATGCTATCCAACAAAGCACAGATGAAATAGAGCCAACCTATTGTGTGTCTTGCGAATTGACTCTCTTAACACAAGGTCAAGTAACCCATCAGCATATGCCTGATTTTGGATAACATGCACAATCGAGGCCATGTTCTGCATTTCGTAACAGATATATTTCAACTTAAACCATCCTGAAGGTGTATTTGAAAAACAAACCAGTGTCAAATATTGGAACTGCAAAGATCATCATGAAGGATGGAGTTCAAAAATCTGAGTGATTGTGTTGACTGTTAATGTAAATCATATGTTGCCTTGTAGTGAAACTTTGCGAATTTTCAACGGGTATGTTGGAAGGTGACATTTTTGAGGGCATCGTGCTCTGACCACGTAGGGAGTTATAGGGTGGACTTTTACTGAAAAATGACAGAGTGACATTTTGGGTGTGGCATGATTCCAATTGCCAACTTCCCCCACTTGTACAAATGTTGCTGTCCCAAGTGAAACATTGCTGTGCCTCACTCATTAGGCATCTGAATCACACAACAGTCCTCATCTGAGTACTGCAATCAAGGCGGCACTGTATTTAAACAGTTCCGCAGCACTCACTCGCAGGCAAGCCTGGAGGATGGCCTAAAGGAAAGCAGCCCGACGATTTTTGGTGGGTGACCTAACAAGTCTTTTGGACATGATGGGGGAGAGATGGTCCACCATCTACTCGTGTGTTGGCAGGAGACCCCCAAACAATGTTGCCATCCCCACCTGGGTGGCAGTGCCAGCTGCAGCCAGTGCCAGCAGCATGACCAGGAGTCCGGGGATACAAAGCCAGAAGATGAATGGCTTCCTATATGCTGCAAGGGTAAGAGACCACCTGTTTCCCCCGAGCATCACCTCCATCAGTCACCTCCGGCATGTCACCCTTAATTCACTTGATGCCAGCTCGCAACCACCCACCACCCAACATCCCAGCTCCTTCCTCCAGACCCCCTGGGACTTCTCATCATAACCCCTTAGAGTCCAGGCGCAGTGCCCACAGATGCCAGTTGCTATAGACCTGACCCGCCAGGCATCTACCTCACAATGTCCTATTTGTGTCCCCGCAAGAGAAGACAACCCTTAATAAAAGGGAGAGGGAGAAGACAGGAGAGGGGGATGTCCGATCTCAGAATCCTTACCACATGTGAACAAAGTGCTATGGAATCTGCAGTGGAGGGCCAGGAGTGAGTCAACGCTGACAACGCGGTTGGCTGCACCATAGAAGTGAGGATCCACTGGATCTCCATCCAGATGACCTGTATCAGGTGAGTTGTTAACTGCACGCACTCTTGTCCTTCCCATTCACTGAACCCATGTCTTTTGCCTTGCAGGGTCACGATCCGATGAGGCCAGGCCATCGAAAGGCAGAGCCCGTCCTGCAGTGCTCGACAGCACCAAGGAGGAGATGTCCGAGGAGGACACTGGAAAGGCATCACAGCCATCTCCCACACCATCCACCAGCCCAGAGACACAAACACTACGGAGCACAGGCTTACCAGTCAGGCTTCTGGGTCACTATCTGGTGAGCACCACACAGCTGCTGATGCACATCAGGTGGAGGCAGGGACACTCCAGGGATTGGGCAGCCGGAGGTCTGCTGAACTCTAGGATGCAGCTAAGCCCAGCCAGATGGCTCTGGACAAGTTCCTCCCAGAGCTGCTGGAGATGTGAAGATAGAGCCGGGAAACCTAGGAGGGGATGTCAGCAACATTGCTGCAACTGCAAGCCCAAATGGAGGAGGCCCAAAGCCTTCAGCCGCTGGAGATGTTGCTGGCGATGCATGGCACCCAGGCCAGCACTGCAAGGGTGGCGACCGCAGTGGAGAACCTGGGGCAGGATGTCAGAGCCATGAGTGGTGATATTGAAGGCATGGAGCAATGTCTGAGGATGATGACCAAGGTCCTCGAGAACATGGCCCAATCACAGAGGAGCATGGGCCAGACACAGAAGGCCATTACTGAGGGGCTGCAGAGCTTGATGCAGTCAGAGTGCCATCGTTAAAACCATGGTTCAGACAATGTCGGGTCTCTCGCACTGGCAGCGCCAGGTGACACGGAGACTTCTGGAGATGACTCCAGCTGTCTCTCCATCCCGTGGAGTAGCCCAAAGGCCCACAAACACTCCGAGGAAGGTGAAAGCGCTGGGGCCCATCCCGGGGCCTTCCACCAAGGAGAATTTGGTCGACCCAAACACTATGAATCCCCTCTTCCTGGCCATGGCATATCTCAGGGGCAGCGGGCAGGACATTATGATTCTGCAACACCAATAACACCCAAAACTCAGCCGGGTCTCTCGAGGTCCAGACTTGCTAGAGGATCATAGGCCACAGGGAGAGGAAGGCAGCAAGCTGCCTCCACTTCTGATGGACATCCTTGGATTACACCTAGATGTAATGGGGCACCACGCAAGATAAAGAGGTTGTATGAGCACTGAGTGGGCATGGGTGAAGTCAGACACCGTTAGTAAGGATGTAGATAATGTAGCACTTTAACGATTCACCATATTAAATAATATTGTATCTCAACGCCTTAACGCTTCTGTCTTTTCACCTTATTCCACAGGGAGGGTACCCTCCCCATATGAACTCAGAAACATCTGAAGGCAAGCTAGCCCATCAATCAGTCCCCCATGAGACCCTCAGTGTCTGACATCCTGGAATGACTGCTTCATCAGTCACTGAACTTTTGATCTTGCCCCTTTTCCATCCTTGGAGCAGTGGGTCAAAGGAATGTGCCCTTTGACCAACTCCCTGTTACTATCGTCATCTTTTCTTTCCAAACCTGTTCCTAACTCACAAAAGCTGTTCTCGGCCATTTGTATACCTATACAATGGCTACTTTACCTGAAATGATGACTCATTTCCCCATTGGAACATGTCCCCACAGATTTTGGGTGGAATCACAGCAAAAGGGATTATTATTTAAATGATAAAATATTAAAACATGCTGCTGTGCAGAGAGACCTTGGTGTGCTCGTGCATGAGTCGCAAAAAGTTGGTTTACAGGTGCAACAGGTGATTAAGGAAGTGAATGGAATTTTGTCCTTCATTGCTAGAGGGATGGAGTTTAAGACGAGGGAGGTTATGCTGCAATTGTATAAGGTGTTAGTGAGGCCACACCTGGAGTATTGTGTTCAGTTTTGGTCTCCTTACCTGAGAAAGGACGTACTGGCACTGGAGGGTGTGCAGAGGAGATTCACTAGGTTAATCCCAGAACTGAAGGGGTTGGATTATGAGGAGAGGTTGAGTAGACTGGGACTGTACTCGTTGGAATTTAGAAGGATGAGGAGGGATCTTATAGAGACATATAAAAGTATCAAGGCAATGGATTGGATTGATGCGGGCAGGTTGTTTCCACTGGCGGGTGAAAGCAGAACTAGGGGGCATAGCCTCAAAATAAGGGGAAGTAGATTTAGGACTGAGTTTAGGAGGAACTACTTCACCCAAAGGGTTGTGAATCTATGGAATTCCTTGCCCAGTGAAGCAGTTGAGTCTCCTTCATTAAATGTTTTTAAGATAAAGATAGATAGTTTTTTGAAGAATAAGGGGTTTATGGTGTTCAGGCCGGAAAGTGGAGCTGAGTCCACAAAAGATCAGCCATGATCTCATTGAATGGCGGAGCAGGCTCGAGGAGCCATATGGCCTACTCCTGCTCCTAGTTCTTATGTTCTTATGTTCTGTTCTTATCCCAGTTACACTCTGCCCAATATGAACAATTATTTTCCAAGGAAGTTGTATTATTATTCTTCCTAATGAAGTATTATCTCTAGAAGTTAATTTGCCAAATTCATGCATGTTCTGCATGTTCAATAATATCTTCCTGTGTTTTCTTACAGTCTTCCCTCCATGTTAATTACAGCATCCAATTTTGTGGCATCCATAAATTTTGAAAATGGACTTTCTATTTCCAAATCCAAATCACGTATGTAAATAATGGTCCCGGCATCGACCCTTATGGGCCATTATCCCATCACTGGCAAGCCTCAGTAACTGCCTTCAACACACTCTTTGCTCTTCGTTTTGTAGCCGGATCCTGCCCATCCTACTACTTTTCATCGGACTCCATGAACTGGATTTCACAGGATGGGGAGGGTGGGTATTGCTCGTCACCCCTGCACCATTGCAGGGTTCGACTGGCAGCTAAAGCATCTGAAAGAAGCCCACCCACGAGCTGCAATGTGCTGCCAGCGGACTAAACAAGCAGACTCGGATTTCCGCCCGTCTGTGGGAGAAATTCTGCCTTCAATTTGGCGGCATTTCCTATCGTCCCAGTGGTGCCAGAACTCAGAGGTAGGTACTTTTGGATGACACATCGGCCAGAGTTTTGCATCTTTGATTCCATTATTTTTTCCATCAACATTCCTAAGCAAATTAGTATATCGTTCCCTGATGCGCTGTGTCCCGTTATATATGTACGAATTACATCAGCTGTCCGCCAGATCTCGAGCATTATTCCTGAGTAATGAATTTTTATTTAGATACAAAAGCAGCTGACTGTCCACTTAACTCAGTATCTAGATGGCTAGCATGTAGTTTTGAATAATCCCAACAGCACAGGCTCCATTCTCGATCTGGCTGAGGTCAACTTCAGACTTGCTTCCATGCCCTGCCCTGAGAATGGAAGGCAATGGTAAACTACCACTGACAAAAACTGTCAAGTAAACACCTCAGGGCGAAGCTTCAGCAGATAATGAGACAAGAACTGCCTCCCGGCAGAGCACACATAGTGATGATTACAATCACAGAAACTTTACAGTGCAGGAGGCTATTCAGCCCATCCAGTCTGCCCTGGCTCTCTGAAAGAATGTTCTACCTAGTCCCACTGCCCTGCCTTTCCCCGTAACCTTGCACATCCTTTATTTTCAGATAGCAATCCAATTCTCTTTTTTTTTTTTTGTTTTACAAATTTAGAGTACCCAATTCATTTTTTCCAATTAGGGGGCAATTTAATGAGGCCGATCCACCTACCCTGCACATCTTTGTGGGGGCGAAACCCACGCAAACACAGGGAGAATGTGCAAACTCCACATGGACAGTGATCAAACCTGGGACCGTGGCTCCATGAACCGTGAGGCAGCAATGCTAACCAATGCACCACCGTGCTGCCCGCAATCCAATTCTCTTTTGAATATTTTTGTTGAACCTTTATTCACCACCTCCTCAGGAAGTTTGTTCCAGGCTCCAACCACCCTCTGGGTTAAAATGTTTTCCTCAAATCACTTTTGCTCCTTTTGCCAATTATTTTGAATCTATGACCTTTAGTTTTATACTCTCATGAGTCAGAACATTTTCTCACTATTTACCCTGTCCGTACCCCTCAGGATCCTTTATTTTACTTTTCCTGTCTCTCAATATCCTATCTGTCAAAATGAATCATCTCACACTTCTCTGCATTTAACTTCATCTGCCACTTGTCTGCCCAATCCATCGATTGAATTTCAAAGCTATCCTTATCACAGTTGACAATGTTTCCAAACTTCGTCTCATCTGCAAATTTTGAAAGCATGGTCTGAACACCACAGTCCAGGTCATTGACCTAGACAAAGAGTCATCGGACTCGAAATGTTAGCTCTTTTCTCTCCCTACAGATGCTGCCGGACTTGCTGAGATTTTCCAGCAATTTCCTTTTCGTTTCAGTCGAGGTCATTAATATATATCAGGAAGAGCATGGGTCACAGCACTGACTCCTGGGGAACTCTCCTTCAAACCTGCCTCCAATCTGAAAAACAACCATTTATCACGACTCTCTGTTTCCTGTCATTCAACCAATTTCGTTCCAAGTACCTAGTTTCCCTTTTATTCCTTGAACTAGAATCATGCTCACAATTCTGTGAGATGGTAGTGCATCAAATGTCTTTTGAAAATCCATATACACCACATCAACAGCGTTGTCCTGATCAACCTTCCCTGTTACCTCTTCAAAAAACTCCAGCAAGTTAGTTCAACATGATTTTCCCTTAATGAATCCATGTTGGCTTTTCTTAATTATCCTGCACTTGTCTAAGAGACTATTGACTTTCTCGTATTTCCTGAAAGTTTCCCACCACTGAAGTCAAACTGACTAGTCTGTCGTTGCCGACTTTAGACTTGCACCGAGTTTTGAACAAGGGCGTGTGACTCTAACCAAAAGCCTGCTGGGAAGTATGGGTGAGTAAAAGGGACACTAAGCCTTCTGAGAAATATGGCCAAATAATAGACACTGAACAAACAAAAGAGACATTAAAAGCAGAGAGTGAAGATTCTGTAACAGGACACACAGACTCAAGAAAGATATAAATATCAATGCAGAAGTGACCAAGGCATGCAAAACTTCAAGGAAGAACAGTCACAGAAAAAACATTTCAAGCTTCCAACTTGAAGATGGAGTCTGATCCCCACTTGTGACTAGTTAGTACGATTGGGTAGTGATGTCTCCACCAGCTCCTTCTCAATGGTAAATTATTCTGGGATAAATTTTTACGGGCATTACCACAGGCGTGATATTCCAGTCACACCAAAATCGATCCTTCACTATGGGTTCCCCAATGGTAGAGGGTGTAAACAACAGGAAAACCAGCTGACAGCGGTGAGATCAGAAAATTCCACCACCGGAAAATGATGGCTGTCTCCGCCCGCACAAAACACGCCACAAAGGGGTTGGAAAACCCTGCTCCCAGTGTACGACTTACCTCCTCTCCCACCTCAGCCTGGATACCATCTTCTTCCTTCGTTATAATCTCCTACCTCCACATACAAGTCTCCATTTCTGTCCCTAATCGGCCCTACTCTTTCTTTACTACCTTTATATTATTTATTTCCTTACAGAAGACCGCACGATTCCCTTTTATGCAAACACCAGTCCCTTTTCATGCTCTCTGCTTGCTTTTCTTATTCATGTTTTCAAGTCCCCTCTGGTCGTCTGTAAATTCTTTGCAAATTTGTTTCTCTACACTTCTTCCAGAGGTTGGTGATCTGTGTACAGCACGGATGAATGTCATTGCACCTTTTTCATTCCTTATCTCTAACCAGAGAAATGCCATCCTTGACCACTTTGGAACATCCTCTTGCTCCACTATTGTAATACCATCTTTTTGAATACCACCTTTAAGCAATATTGCCACAACCTCCACCATCCCCACTTTTTTTCCTCTCGATACAACCACCCGGGCGATTATGCAGTCAATTTCAGCCCCACTTGGCCCAGAGTCGCAACACAATTAAAATTAATAAATATTTCTCAGAAAAACCCTCAAAGACTTTGGTCCTTAGCTGCCTAATAACTACAGTCACCATGTTTGTAAATTTAAATATAATTAAGTTTATTACTAACAGTAACTGTCATTAAATATGCAGCAAATACAACAGGTTAACTATCATCTAATTCCTAACCCCGCACTTAAACATGCCTCACCCTCTACACACACACACACGCACACACACAACAGAGACAAACCCAGAGGGGAGAAGAGGAGTGCAAAATGATAAATAAAGTAAAAAGATAGGCTGAGACAATGTGTTGATGCCGGGGCAGGATTCATGGACTTCCACGACAGCAAAACTGAAATGAAATGAATGAAAAATGAATGAAATGAAATCAAAATCGCTTATTGTCACAAGTAGGCCGCAATGAAGTTACTGTGAAAAGCCCCTAGTCGCCACATTTCGGCGCCTGTTCGGGAATTGAACCGTGCTGTTGGCCTGCTTGGTCTGCTGTAAAAGCCAGCGATTTAGCCCAGTGTGCTAAACCAGCCCCTGGCATCGCACCTGGACTGATTCAGCAACTGTGAAGGGGCAGCACTGGCGCCATGTGGAACACAATCGATTCCAACGAGAAATGGTGCGGGATTCGTTGGGTCCGTGATTGACACGCGAGAGGCTGACGAACTGCAGCTGCACATACACATTACACTCGTCACGAAAATGAAAAATGAAAATCGCTTATTGTCACGAGTAGGCTTCAATGAAGTTACTGTGAAAAGCCCCTAGTCGCCACATTCCGGCGCCTGTTCGGGGAGGCTGGTACGGGAATTGAACCGTGCTGCTGGCCTCATCCCACACTCATCGCAGCCAACAAGATGGCACTGATCGCACTGGAGCGCGCCCTAAGCTCACAGCGAGAAGTCAGCAGCATGTGCAGCCGCGTGACTGCCTTGCGACAATGGTGTTCCATGTCAGTCAGACTTGACCCCACTGCCCAACTCCTGGCCATCCCCGCTACACCCTCCAGCCCTGGCAGACGCCCCCCACCCCCAGTCAGCGGCACTACTGTCAGCAGACTATGGCGATGTCGGACACTTTCCGTTCCCCCCCCTCCCTCAGCATCCATGGTGTCTTTTTCACAATTTTTAAAACCACAAGTGAACCTCGCCATCGCCGATTCCCCTCAGTGGAGGTGGAGCATCACGGAGGCCCCGGAGAATAACGGGTCAGGCCCGCTAATGATATGCCAACTGCGTTGATGGTACATGGAGAGTGGAATGCATTGGCGCCAGAGAATTGCAATTTGGTGTGAAACCGGCGCCCACCACGATTTTGCCATCAAAACCTATTCTCCGCCCAATGGCCTTTCCCAATTCCGGCGTCAGACGACGGAGAATCCCGCCCAAGATTCTTTGACTCAGTTGATTCTTTCTAGCACACTTTCCTTCAAGGCTTTTAGTTTAAGATTTCTGTTTCCAGTCTGTCATGGTTTTCACCGTAGATTAATTCAGGTCCTACAGCTTCAGAAATACAGCAGCTTTTCTTGAAGAAACATGAGGGAGAGAGAAGGTCCCTTTCCCCGAGTGTCCAGATCACCAACTGCCTTTCGCTGGATCTCTGAAAATCATCTCACTCAGGCAGGACCCAATCACCGCCTGTTACTGGGCAGGATCTGGCCTTTTGGTCAATTCATTGGCCACTAGCCAACCAATTGAACCGAGCCTCACCGATTTCTCGGGAGCCGAAAAGTCTGACTTCTGCTATCCAAAGCTAGCAGAATATTCTCTTTCGTAACTTTTGAATTCCTAATTTCTCCTGCTCGGCTTAAACATTCATGTGCATGAATTCTCCATGGATCAAAATGATAACAGCAAAAATAAAAAAAGGAGGAAAAACTGGAATAAACAGGAAGCACGCTTACATTTCCTGTCCCTCCTAAACACAGTGTGCCTAATAATATGTAATGCCCAGTCCTGCCCTTCCATGAGCCATCTATTGACTTACTATTGCCTGCTCTTATTCCATCAAGCTCTCCAGTATTCTATTTACCTTGATACTACTCTCTGATATATCCTCCTTCTCAGTTAATACTTCTCTACTTCCCACTGCCAGTTTTTCTCCTCTCCACTCTGAATTTCTACTCGGCTTCCCACTCCCCTGCCAATGTGTTTTAAACTCTCCCCAACAGCACTAGAAAATTTCCCTGTGAGGGCAACATGGCGGCACAGTAGTTTGCACTGCTGCCTCACAGCCCCAGGGACCTGGGTTCAATTCTGACCTTGGATCTGTGGTGTGGAGTTCACCCTTTCTCCCCGTGTCGGCGTGGATTTCCTCCAGATGCTCCAGTATCCTCCCACAGTCTAAAGATGTACAGGTTTGGTAGATTGGCCATGATAAATTGCCCCTGATTGCCCAAAAGGGTAGGTGGGGTTACTGGGTTACGGGGAAAGGGTGGGGTTGTGGGCCTAGGTGGGGTGCTCTTTTGGCAGGTTGGTGCAGACTCGATGGGTCGAATGGCCTCCCTCTGCACTATAATGATTCTATGATTAGTCCCAGTCTTGTTAAGGTGTGAACAGTCCTTCTTGTTCAGGTCCCACCTGCCCCAGCACTCCTCCAATGCCTCAGGAGTCCAAAGCCCTCGCTAATGTTTCTCCAGCCATGTGATGAACTGCTCAATCTTCTTGTTCTTGTGCTCACCAGCGCATGACACTGGCAGTAATCCCGCAATCCTCTTTTTTAGTTCCCTTCCTAACTTCCTAAAATCTGCTTTAAGGACCTTATACCTTGTTCTATCTATATTATTGGTTCCTGTATGGAATATGATCTCTGGCTGGTCACACTCCCCGAAAAAAATGTCCTGCAGCTGCTGTGTGACATCCTCAACTGTGGCACCCGGTAGGCGTCTACAGCCACAGAAACACCCGTCTGCTCCACTAACTATGGAACCCCCACCAGCGCTATTGTACTTACACTCTTCCTCCTCCTCGCCTGTGCAGCTGAACCACATGTGGTGTCATGACCTTGGCTCTTGCTATAGTTCTCTGAGGAACCATCTTGCTCACCAGTATCCAAAATGGAAAAGCAGACAGAGAGTGAAAGATCGCCTCAGGGACTATGATGATCACCAATTTCCTCTCTGCCTGAGTACTTCATAGCTGCAGTATGACCACCTCTCTAAACATGCTATCCACATAATCCTCAGTCTTGTGGATGCGCCACGGTGACTCCAGCCGCTGCTCGAGTTCTGCAACACAGAGCTCAGGTGTAATCACCGAGGGTGCTTTGTGCCTGCACAACCTCCGACATCCCACAGGATGCACATTCCATCTGGCTGAAGCTGCACTGACATACCATAAACTTTATTCAAAATGTTTACTGCCGTACAGTACAATATAACTCATCTGTCATTCACCAAATATCTCCTCTATGCTAAGTCCGGAAAGGCCCATGCTTACCAACAACTTAACTGATGGACTTCTCTGATGTCACTTCTAAATGTTATCTGTAAACCCCCAGCTTTCTCTCTCCACTGCTTTATGGGCTCACTCTCCCCCCCCCCCCCCCCCTCTCTCTCTCTTCTGTACAACCACTGCTTTATGGCCTCTCACTCTCTCTCTGAACTCCCGCTGCTTTATGGGCTCTCTCTCCCTCTCTCTCTCTCTCTGTACAACGACTGCTTTATGGCCTCTCTCTCTCTGAACTCCCGCTGCTTTATGGGCTCTCTCTCCCTCTCTCTCTCTGTACAACCACTGCGTTATGGCCTCTCACTCTCTCTCTCTGAACTCCGCTGCTTTATGGGCTCTCTCTCCCTCTCTCTCTGTACAACGACTGCTTTATGGCCTCTCTCTCTCTGAACTCCCGCTGCTTTATGGGCTCTCTCTCTCTTCTATTTTCCACTGCCTTATGGGCGCTCTCTGTCTGAACTTCCACTGCCTACGGGCTTCCTGTCTCTCTCCAAACTCCGACTGCTTTATGGCCTCTCACTCTCTCTCTGAACACCTGTTACTTTATGGGCTCCCTGTCTCTCTCCAAACCCCTGCTATCTTACGGGTTTTCTCACGCTCTCTCGAACTTCCACTGCTTTATGGGTTCTCAATCTCTCCAAACTCCACTGCTTTTTTGGTTCCCTCTCTCTCTCCGTACTCCAGCTGTTTTATGGGCTCATACTCCCTTTCCGAACTCCTGCTGCGTTATAGGTTGTCTGTCTCTCCAAATTCCAAGTGCTTTTGGGGCTCCCTATCCTCCAAGCTCCCACTGCTTTATCAGCCCTCTCTGACCACCCGCTACTTCATGGGCTCTCCCTCTCACTTGAACTCGTACTCTTTCAGGGTTCTCTCTCTCCAAACACACGCTGATATATGGGCTCTCACTCTCTGAACTTCCACTGCTTTGTGGGCTCTTTCTCTCTTAATTCCTGTTGCTTAGTGGGCTCTTTCTCCAAGGTCTCACTGCTTTATGGGTCTTCTCTCTCTGTGAGCTTCCACTGTTTTATCAGATCGCTCTCTCTGGGCTCTTGTTGCTTTGTGCGCTCTCTCTGAAATCTTAAACAATGTAACAGAACCTCTGCTGCCTCTTCCCTAACTTCTGTAAGGCACCCATATTTGGAGTTATACACTCTTTAAGTATGATTAGTTTTTCATCTCTTTTTCTACCTTAAATGTTTTTCAGTTCTTTTTAATCTCCTCTATCTCCATGTTTGTCATGTTAACTATTCAATATTTCTACTTTTCCCCTGTCATTATCTGTAAATTTATCATCTTTATTGGTGAATGGGCCCAAACAATCCTTATTTTTCATGTGATCTATGTGTGTATAGAAAACATTTCTTTATTTTTATCTACCTTGATAACATACTTTCATGTTTCT
Organism: Scyliorhinus canicula; assembly: GCF_902713615.1. NCBI lineage: Eukaryota > Metazoa > Chordata > Chondrichthyes > Carcharhiniformes > Scyliorhinidae > Scyliorhinus > Scyliorhinus canicula. The sequence continues at coordinate 267,833,409 of NC_052147.1, forward strand.
CTTTGCCTTTCCAATGTTTTTGATTTCATTCTTCACGTTTTTGTGTTCGATTTTATTATTCTTTCATTTGTTTTCTATCTACTCAGTGTCCGCCTTTTAATTTAATTTAAATAGTTCCCTTATTTCTTTCTTCACCTATTGTGTGTCGTTGTTGGCTCGCTTCTTCTTCCTTTCTCGGGGGAAATTTTGCTTCTTGACTCTCAATAATTGCTGTTTTAACTATTTACTTCTGCTTCTCCTTGGTGTCCTTGTGCATCAGTCGCTGAAAGTATGCACGCGTTTTGAATAGGCAGTAAAGAAGGCAAATGGCGGGCAGCACGGTGGCGCAGTGGGTTAGCCCTGTTGCCTCACGGCGCCGAGGTCCCAGGCTCGATCCCGGCTCTGGGTCACTGTCCGTGTGGAGTTTGCACATTCTCCCCGTGTTTGCGTGGGTTTCACCCCCACAACCCAAAGATGTGCAGAGTAGGTGGATTGGCCACGCTAAATTGCCCCTTAATTGGAAAAAAATTAATTGGATACACTAAATTTATAAAAGAAAAGAAGGCAAATGGTATGTTGGCCTTCATTGCAAGAGGATTTGAGCACAGGAATAGGGATAACTTACTGCAATTGTATGGGGCATTGGTGAGGTGACACCTTGAGTATTGTGTGCAGTTTTGGTGTCGTGATAGAATCATAGAATTTACAGTGCATAAGGAGGCCATTCAGTCCATCTAGTCTACACCGGCCCCTGAAAGAACACCCTATCTAAGCCCACACCTCAACCCCATGCCCGCAACCCAACAAACCCACCTAATCTTTGGGACACTACAGGGCAATGTAGCGTGACCAATCCACCTAACCCGCACCTCTTCGGACTGTGTGAGGAAACTGGGCGCTCGGAGGAAGCCCATGTAGACACGGGGAGAACCTGCAGACTCCGCACATACAATGACCCAAGCCAGGAATCGAACCCGGGTTTCTGGTGCTGTGAAGCAACAGTGCTAACCACTGTGCTACTGTGCCGCCCCATCTGAGGAAGGATGTTCTTGCTACGGAGGGAGTGCAGTGAAGGTTTACCAGGCTGATTCCTGAGATGGCGGGACTGTCATATGAGGAGAGACTAAGTCAGTTCGGATGGAGTTCAGAAGAGTGAGAGGGGATCTCATAGAAACTTATAAAATTCTAACAGGATTAGACAGGGTAGATTTAGAAAGAATGTTCCCGATGGTGGGGGAGTCCAGAACTAGAGGTCAGAGTTTGAGGATAAGGGGTAAACCTTTAAGCACTGAAGTGAGGAGAAATTTCTTCAGAGGGTAATGAGTCTCAGCAATTTGCGACCACAGAAAGTAGTTGAGGCTAAAACGTTGTGTAATTTCAAGAAGGAATTAGATATAAATTTTGGGGCTGAAGGGATCGAGGGATACAGGAGGAAGGCGGAATTAGGGTTTTAAACTTGATGATCAGCCATGGTCATAATGAATGGTGGAGCAGGCTCAAAGGGCCGAAATGGCCTCCTCCTTGCGTATATTTTCTATGTTTCTAGGGTTTCTCAATTCCTTGCCAGTAAATGTTTCCAGCTTATTCTCTGTCCTTCCATACTCATCTTCTTAAAATCAACCTATTTTTCCCCCATTGTATGACTTTATCTGTGACTATCTTATCAGTTTTGCAGAATTTAACCCTAGAATCCTTTCAGTGCAGAAGGAGGCCATTGGGCCCATCGAGACTGCACCAACCCTCTGAAAGAGAATCCTACCGAAGCCACTCCCCCGCCTTCTCCCTATAACTCCACCTAACCTGCACATCTTTGGACACTAGGGGACAATTTTTTTGTTTTGTTTTTTTAAAATCTTTTTTTTTAAATTTAGAGTACCCAGTTCATTTTTTCCAATTAAGGGGCAATTTAGCGTGGCCAATCCACCTAGCCTGCACATCTTTGGGTTGTGGGGGCGAAACCCACGCAAACACGGGGAGAATGTGCAAACTCCACACGGACAGTGACCGAAGGCTGGAATGGAATCCAGGTCCCCTGTGCTGTGAGGCAGCCCAGCTGACCACCGTGCAGGCCTTTGGAAACATTTTTCTTCTCAGCTGTCTCTTTCACCATTTCAAGTGTGCAACTGACAGGCTTTTCACATCTGTAGATTCACTCCTCTTCATTTCATTCACTTTTGAGCTCGATTTCCGTCCTTCATTTGTTTCATCAATTCATACAACGTCAGGAATTTGTGTGACACAATAGGAATGATAAATCTGATTGCTTCATTGTTCACAGCTATCACAAATCATTTAGCTGAGTGATGAGTAGAAGGTTGGAAATGGCTGATTCCAGTATTAGAGTACAGACACTTAATGCATTTCCGTCTCTGCTGTTTTAATACAGACAAACTGCAATTTCCCGGCTATATTGCTATTAGTTGAGAAAATTGTGAAGGTGGATTATTGCGACGGAATTATGTTTTATTAACCTCATGGCATGGGAGGATTTTCCGTTCTGCTCTTTTATTAGCCAGACTTTCAAACGATTTGAAGGTAGCTCAGAATGTGCATTGATGCAAATTCCCGAGAAAACAAACGACAAAGTTAAACATTGCATTGGCCCCAAGGTGAAGCTAGCTATCCAGTTGGTGAGGAAAATAGAAAATGCTGGGAACACCCAGGCAGTATCGGTAGAGAGAACGGACTGGTTAACCTTCCAAGTGCTTCATCACAGCTGGGGGACATTTAAAAATGAACAGAATGAAAGGAGGATAGCTGAAAACAGAACCACACACACACACATAGACACAGACACACACAAACAGACACACACACAGACACAGCAGACACACACAGACACAGAAACACACACACAGACAACACACACACAGACACACACACACAGACAACACACACACACACACAAAAACACACACACAAAAACACACACAGACACACGCACACACACAGACACAGAAACACACACACAGACACACACACACACAGACACACACACAGACACAGAAACACACACACAGACAACACACACACGCACACACAGACACACGCACACACACAGAAACACACACACAGACACACACACACAGACACACACACAGACACAGAAACACACACACAGACACACACACACAGACACACACACAGACACAGAAACACACACACAGACAACACACACACGCACACACAGACACACGCACACACACAGAAACACACACACAGACACACACACACAGACACACACACAGACACAGAAACACACACACAGACAACACACACACAGACACACACACACACAGACACACGCACACACACAGACACAGAAACACACACAGACACACACACACACACACAGACACACACACAGACACAGAAACACACACACAGACAACACACACACAGACACACACACACAGACAACACACATACACACACAAAAACACACACACAGACACACGCACAGACACAGAAACACACACACAGGCACACACACACACAGACACACACACAGACACAGAAACACACACACAAACAACACACACACAGACACACACACACAGACAACACACATACACACACAAAACACACACACAGACACACGCACAGACACAGAAACACACACATAGGCACGCACACACACAGACACAGAAACACACACACAGGCACACACACACACGCACACACACACACAAAAACACACACACAGACACATAAACACACACACAGACAACACACACAGGCACATACACACACAGACAACACATACACAGACACACATACACAAAAACACACACACACACACACAGACACAGAAACACACACACAGACACACACACACACAAAACACACAGACACACGCACACACAGACACACGCACACACACAGACACAGAAACACACACAGACACACACACAAAAACACACAGACACACACACACACAGACACACGCACACACACAGACACAGAAACACACACACAGACACACACCCATGCACACACACAGACACAGAAACACACACACACATACACAGACACACACACAGACACAAGGTTAAGTAGAATGATCTATAAGGTGCTTCAGTAGATAATACGAGATGGCTAAATGGCTGAAACCGCAGGAGAGAAAGCAAAGCAACTTATGAAACACAAAGATTGTGTGAATAAATCAGGCTGGGGATACACAGCTTCACAGCGCCAGGGTCCCAGGTTTGATTATGACTTGGGTCACTGTCTGTGCAGAGCCTGCACGTTCTCCCCGTGTCTGTGTGGGTTTCCTCCGGGTGCTCCGGTTTCCTCCCGCAAGTCCCGAAAGACGTACTGTTAGGTGAATTGGATATTCTGAATTTTCCCTCTGCACCCGAGCAGGTGCCGGATTGTGGCGACTCGGGGCTTTTCACAGTAACTTGAAAAATGAAAAAAAGTGAAAATCGCTTATTGTCACAAGTAGGCTCCAAATGAAGTTACTGTGAAAAGCCCCTAGTCGCCACATTCCGGCACGTGCTAGGGGAGGCTGGTACGGGAATTGAACTGTGCTGCTGGCTTGCCTTGGTCTGCTTTCAAAGCCAGCGATTTAGCCCTGTGCTAAACCAGCCCCTACTGGTTCATTGCAGTGTTGATGTAAGCCGACTTGTGACAATAAAGATTATTATTATTATTACAAGGGATGAGGAGGTCTATTTTGACCTCCAGCACCACATAGATTTCAAAATCCTTGTCCTTATTTGAGTATCGTCCCATGTTCTCACACCAACCAATCTCCCCCAGAAACATGTCCCAACGTGCCACAGTCAAACCCTTCCAGTTCCCTGGGTAAATCACTCCTAGCTCAACTGGTAGCTAAGCCTTAAGTCATTAATTCTTTTCTTACCTCTCTCTTGCTATGTTTCTATCGCTTGAGCAACATTGTCAAAATGGTGCCACTGTAAAAGCAAAGTATGGCAGATGTTTGATATCTGAAAATAAAGTGAAAGAAACTATTCCTATTTCTCCTTGCTTCTGGTGACCTCCTGTTTGTCATTCAGTTCTTGTTTCATGTCTGATTATCCCCAAAACAAAATGTTTTTCAAATGTTCCATTCCATGAAAGATATTGGGCTGGATACTCCGAAAACCGGCACGATGGCCGGGATCCGGCACCAAAAACGGTGCTGATCACTCTGGCGTCAGGGCCCCCCCAAATGTCGCAAAGTCTCCGGGCCCGAATGGGCGAGCAGCGGCGTGACGCCATTCGTGATGGCGTCATCCACAGTGGACGCGCCGTGTCACTGACGCCGTCTGGTGTAATCAAAAGCGCGCGGCATCACAGCACAAAAGATGTTGCCCCTCCCCCCGGATGACCCACTAAGATGGACGCCCGCCACGAGGTTCCAGGAGCACGACATCGAGGCGCCCCTGGACGCAGTACAGGAGAGGATGGAGGCCCTGTACCCCGGACATGGCCGCAGGGTCGCCCTACGCCTCAGCCGGCGCCTGTGGAGGGAGGTGGCAGAGGCCGTCAGCGCTGTGGCTGTGACACCAAGGACAGGTGCCCAGTGTCACAAGAAGGTGAACAACCTCGTCAGGACAGCCAGGGTGAATCCTCCCTCCCCCCCCCGCCGATGTGCGGCACACCCCCAGGTGCAACCAACTGTAACGCTCAACCCGACCCTAACCCTAATGTGCTGCGCACCGCTGCCAATATACACGCAACCGCTGGCGTGCATTTATATACCTGTCTAACACTTTTGCCCTTTACCCCTGCCACCCACCCGCCCGCCCCCCACAGGAGAAGCGCACACACAACAACAGGGAGCGTCAGAGGACTGGAGGGGGCCCAGCTTATGAGAGACCACTCACCGTTCATGAGGAAAGGGCCCTGGAACTGGCAGGCGGACCTGAGGACCGGGAAGTTGCCGATGCAGAGGTCGGGGGCCCGCCAGAAAGTGAGCCACCCACGGCCCTTCCCCCTCCCCCTTATCCTCCATATCCCCCCTCCCCATATCCCCCCTCCCCCATATCCCCCCTGCCCCATATCCCCCCTCCCCATATCTCCCAACCCCATATCCCCCATATCCCCCGATCACCCCCCGCGTGTCTAACTATGCTGCAGTATTGTGTATTGCAGGACCAAACGTCGAGGCACCCATCCCTGCGGATGCCGACCGCCCGCGGGACGCCCCAGGGCGGCCACAAGAGAGGGAGAGACCCGGAGCAACAGGGAGAAGACACCCCCGTCTCGTGCGAGTGCGGCAACGCAGGCGTGTGACACCCAGTGACGAGGGGAGCAGCCACAGGCACCCGTCACAGCCAAACTAGGACATCACTACCCAGGACAGCCCTACCCAGGACACCCCTACCCAGGACACCCCTACCCAGGACACCACTACCCACGGCAGCACGGTAGCATGGTGGTTAGCATAAATGCTTCACAGCTCCAGGGTCCCAGGTTCGGTTCCCGGCTGGGTCACTGTCTGTGCGGAGTCTGCACGTCCTCCCCGTGTGTGCGTGGGTTTCCTCCGGGTGCTCCGGTTTCCTCCCACAGTCCAAAGATGTGCGGGTTAGGTGGATTGGCCATGCTAAATTGCCCGTAGTGTCCTTAAAAGTAAGGTGGGGGGGTTGTTGGGTATAGGGTGGATACGTGGGTTTGAGTAGGGTGATCATTGCTCGGCACAACATCGAGGGCCGAAGGGCCTGTTCTGTGCTGTACTGTTCTAGGTTCTATGTACCCAGGACAGCCGTACCCAGGACAGCCCTACCCAGGACAGCCCTACCCACCTGCAGCACCTCGGACACCCCCCCCCTTCCGTCCCAGGTGCATCTGGTGGGCAACGGGCAGGACAGGCTGGCAGCTCGCCATCCCAGTCACCCGAGCCGCAGCCTGGCCCATCTAGGCCGGGCCGCCCCAGGAAACGGCCGCCAAAGGGATCCCGAGTCACAGGGCAGAAATCACAGGAGTCCACCTCCAGTTCTGCTGTACCGTCTGGGGAACCACCTAGGCGTAGTCATAGGGCCGTAAGGCCAAACAATTCGACACTGAGTAAGTTGGCACGGGTGCAGGGCACAGGCAAGTTTTAGGGGCTAGGGCACGTGTATGGACAGTTTGTAATTAAAATCACTTTCACACCTACAGAAGCTGCCTTTGTGCTCTGACCGAAGCATGTGGGGCGTGTCATGTACGTTTAGCGCCAATGTGCGTGTGAGAGGTGGTCTTGCGTTGGCCCCAGGTGAGTGTGCCCCCCCCTCCACCTGGGCCGTCCTCTTGGCACTGCGCTACAGTGTCACTACCGCATGCAGGGATGGGTCCGGGTGGATGGTGGTACTGTGGCCATGGGTCAGACATTGTTCAACGATGTGCAACCAGGAGTTCATCACAGAGCGGGTCGTCATCATCCTCCATGGCCTGCAATAGACACGCTTCCACCGGCAACCGTGTGAGCCCGGCCCGTTGTGCCGCAGGTGGATCTTCAATGGAGGGGTGGTGTGCATGCGGGTGGGGTGGGGGTGGTTGGTGGTGGGTCGATGAGGGGGGCGTTAGGGTGTTGGTGCTGGGGGGGGTGAGGGTGTTGATGGTGGGTGGATGAGGGGGGGATGAGGGTGGTCGGATGTTGCCATAGTGTGCGGAATGTGGCCATACTCGTCGATTCGTACGTCCCCTAGTCAGTGAACCGGGTGGCTATCAGCCTGTCCCGTGCCCGCTGGCCCAGCCGGTAACGGTGGGCAGCCACCCGCCCATGTCCAGCCCGTCTACCCTGACCATTGCCCCCATCTCCCTCATCTGGGGAGGTCTGCCTGCCTGCTCCTCCACTCCCCCCTCCTATGCCTGCGGCACATCGCCCCTCTGCTGGGCGATGTTGTGCAGGACGCAGCAGACCATAACGATGCGGCCGACCCTATCTGGTGGTACTGGTGAGCCCCCCCCCCCAGAGAGGTCCAGGCACCTGAAATGCATTTTGAGCACGCTAAAGCACCTCTCTATCATAACCCTTATCGCTGCATGGGCATCGTTGTAGCTGTTCTCCGTGAAA